>NC_091951.1:226293859-226593859 GCF_031021105.1 Erythrolamprus reginae | reverse complement strand
ATAGAACTCTTAGTGCTTGCAGCGCCGCTGCGGTGTCCTTTCACGTAAAAATAAACATTGTTATTTTTACCAAAAAGGATGCCACAGCGGCGCTGCAAGCAAAGGGCGGTCCTTTCGCGTAAAAATAAACATGTTTATTTTTACGTGAAAGGACCGCCCTTTGCTTGCAGCGCCGCTGCGGTGTCCTTTCACGTAAAAATAACAATGTTTATTTTTACGTGAAGACCTCCCTTTGAAGGAGCTGGGGAATCCCTCCCATGAAGAGATTCCAGGGGCGGAGCCTTGACGTCACCGGCAGGTTGCTAAGGACGCCAAGGTGATCACTTCCTGGATTCCATGGAATCCAGGAAGTGATCACCTTGGCGTCCTTAGCAACCTGCCGGTGACATCAAAGCTCCGAACGCCGAACGTGACCCCGAACTTTGCCCGAAGTTTCAAAAAATTTCGGGTTCGGGTTCGGCATACTGAACACCGCAAAATTCGGTACGGACCTGAATTGTGTGGGTTCGGTTCGCCCATCACTAATCACCATTTGTCACTTTCCCAGCTGGCTTTCCACAAGCAAACTTAAAAGAGTGAAGTCAGGTTTGCTTCAGGATTGCATGATTCACTTAACAATTGCAATGATTTGTATAACAATTGTGGCCAAAAGAGGCAAAACTTTGCAAAGTTCACTTAACAACTCTTTTGATTAGCTACATACATTTTGTGTCCTATTGTGGCCGTAAGTCAAGTCTAAACTGTAAACTTTAACTGTACACTATTGAAGAGATGAATTGGGCAGAAATTTTCTGGATTGCATTTTTAAAAGATCTTTTAAAACATTGGAACTGTTACTGACAAAGACCTGACCTCAGGAATAGGGAGGTCTGAACTCATTCTATGTTAAGGATACCAGCCTATTTTTCAAAGGGTTTCTTGCCTGAATTCTACACTGAAAACCTCACTGGCCTGCGGCAATTAGAAAAACCCACTAGTGCTTCACCTTAGTTTCAGGTAAGTTGCAGAAATTGCCCTGGGTTCTGCTAGCTTCAGCAATCTCTTCGATGGCAATGCAGAATACACTTTTGAAGAACGTTCCCAAATCTCTGACATTTGTCCACAGCTGTACAAGTAGAGGGGTCTACGGCAAAAACCACAAGGATAAGTGAGATAGTAGAAACAGGGTAAGTCTAATGTAGAAAAGCCATTTATGGTCTTCTTTGTTCTACTGCTATCTTCTTCTAGATCAGTGTTTCTCAACCTTGGCCGTTTGAAGATGTGCAGACGTCAACTCCCAGAATCCCCCAGCCAGCAACGCTGGCTGGGGAATTCTGGGAGTTGAAGTCCGCATATCTTCAAACGGCCAAGGTTGAGAAACACTGTTCTAGATGCTTCAACTCAGAGATGGGTGGCTTCCATTTCAAACTAGTTCTATAGAACCAGTAGTGGGAATTCTCCCCTACTTGCTGAACCAGGAGTGATCGTCAATTGACCTCGGCTGTGAACTGGCTTTAATGGTGGCGCCAATGGCACCTCCATCTTTTTTTGGCTTCTGCGCCTGTGCAGAAGCTTGGTTTTTGACACTGCACATGCACATGCGCAGTGCACAGTGCACAAGTGCCCGTGCGGCACAGGAACCAGCGGCGAGGTCAGTTAGAACTGACCCCTCTTTCAACTGCAACTTCAATTATTCAAGGTCATCTCTATAGCTTCAGCTTATAGAAAGTTGTGATTTCATTAGTTGAAAACATCAATTACAGTAGTCTATAGCCCTAGAAGGGAAAACCACAACCCTTAAATATTTGACTTTTGTGTCAAATATTCTATTCCATAAGCTGCATTTGAGGAACTTTCCTTGGACAAACACCTTTCCATCCTAAACCAAAGATTCTATTTTCTTGGTTTCAAAAGAAATTTGCTTCGTACTATAAGGAGTTACTTTTTAAGACATTTGGTTAAAACATTTTGACCTAAGTGGCATGGAATGAGGAAGATCAAGACAGAAGGAGAAACATTTTTTTTAAAAAAAGGACAAACCTCTTTTTCTGTTTATCAATTATTTCCTTTGGCATTGCTAGAGACAGGATTCTTGAGCTGGGCTGTCTCAGCAAAATCTTTGAAGTGAGGGGCCATATTGGTTCTTGATTTCCCCAGATTAACTTTCTGTTATAAATATAAGATGCAAAATGCCAGTCAAAATGAGTGCACAACCACATACCCTGATAATATATAAATAATGTTATATTTATTATATGAGAGCCAGTTTGGTGTAACGGTTAAGGCATTAGACTAGAAACCAAGACAGTGTATGTTCTAATCCTACCTTAGATCTGTTCTGTCGGGCTCTCTGGTAGAATCCTCCCAAAAATTCACAGGTACAAATTTCAGACACACACACGTTTGAAAATTCAAAACAATGTTCTTTATAATGAAAAGTCACTTAAACCAAGTACACTTTTGGTATAGCAAAGAGCACTCATCTCCAAACAAACTGGTAATTTGTACAAGTCCCTTATCAGTTCTGTGATACTTAGCTTGCAGCTGTGAGGCAATTCACAGTCCTTCTTTCACAAAGTGAAACACAATTTGCTCTGGTTTAGTTTCAAAGCGGGGGAAAATCAGCACACAAAAGTCAAAGTCAGTAAAGCAGTCACGAAGCACAACGATCAGATAATCCTCCACAATGGTCAAACCCACAGGCTACTATTTATGGCAGCCTCACTAATTACCACAGCCCCACCCAACCACAGGTGGCCTCTTGTTCTGAATCCAAGGAGGAGCTAGATAATTGATCTCCTTCCGAGCTGTCTACCCCACTCTCCTCCTCCCTGTCACCTCATGTCTTCTTGGTCAGAGGAGCCTTCATCAGCAGATTCCCCCGGGGGCAAAACAGGCCTGCAGCATGTGGATGTCTCCCCCACATCCACAATCCTTGGGGCAGGAGCTGGGCCACAGCTAACCACAACAAGATCCAAAGCCAGCTGGGGGGGGGGCACTTTGACTAGTAATTTTCCTTCAGCCTTAGGAAGGTCACAATGGACAAGACACTTTTGGAAAACTTTGCCAAGAAAAGGCATTTTTCAATTAACAATTGAAATAACAATTAAATTTTGAAGGCACCAGATTAGAAACTAGGAGACTGTGAATTCTAGTTCCACCTTAGATCTGAAATCCAGCTGAGTGACTTTGGACCACTCACTCTCTCATTCCAAATTATCTCACAGAAATGTTACTGTGGAGAAAAAAAGAGTACAATAGTACCTCTACTTACAAACTTAATTCGTTCTGCGACCAGGTTCATAAGTAAAAAAATTTGTAAGAAGCAGCATTTTTTCCCGTAAAAGCAAATAATGCGTGCGACTGGGGAAATCACAGGGAGGGTGGAGGCCCTGTTTCCTCCCAGGAGATTCCTAGAGAGGCCTCATTGAGGCTTCTCCCTGCCTTTTCCGTCCCTGTTTCCTCCCAGGAGATTCCAAGAGAGATCCCACGGAGGCTTCTCCCTGCCTTTTCTGGTTACATTTTCAGAGGCTCAGGTTTGAAAGTAGAAAATTGTTCTTGAGAAGAGGCAAAAAAAATCTTGAACACCTGGTTCTTATCTAGAAAAGTTTGTAAGTAAGTAGAGGTACTACTGTATTAATTATGTTTGGTGCCTTCAGTTATTTATAAAAATAATAAAGGCAAAATAACAATAGACCATACAGGATTGAACCATAAGATCTATGCTTGACTCCACAATATTTAAAAAATTGATCTTTAGATCAGCAGTCACCAACTGGTGGTCTGCAGATCACTGGTGGTCTGCGAGAAAATTTTGGTGGTCTGTAGAAAAATTATTTGCATTTTTATATTTCACTAAGTACTACTTATCTTTTTTAAAAAAATCATATTAGTGGTCCACAGAATTTAAAATTATAAATTTACTGGTCCCTGAGGTCTGAAAGGTTGGTGAATCCTGCTTTAGATTGTGCTTATACTATTTAAACCCAGTAGTAATTGTAACTAAAGTGGTACCTCTATTTAAGAACTTTTCTAGATAAGAACTGGGTGTTCAAGATTTTTTTGCCTCTTCTTAAGAACCATTTTCTACTTAAGAACCCGAGCCCGGAAAAATTTCCCAGGAAATTTGAGAGCGGCACGAAGTCCAGGCAGTTTCCTGTTATTCTAACCTTTAATCCAGGCCATCTTGGGCTTTTCTGGGCTGCTAGAGGAGCCTTTTGGTGGCGTTTAAGGAGGCTTTGGCAGTCCAGAGCGAACGAAGCATTCCCCTTTCTCTGGGTGCCTAGAGAGGGAATAAACCCTCTGCCAGCACCCAGAGAAAAGAAACGCTCCTTTTGCTCTGGGCAGCCCAGAGTGAATGGAGCATTTTCCTTTCTCAGGGCACTTGGAGAGGGAATAAACCACTTTGCTGTGGTGACTCCCTCGCACTGCCTCCCACACACCCGGCGTGAGGTTGCCTCCTGGAATGTCTGGGCGCAAAAGGCAAAAGGGGGTGCTTCACACCGGCTGAATCAACTCGGCTTCAGCCATACCGAGGAGTCACCACAGTGAAGGAAAAGCGCCGGTTACAAAGCCAGCGAGCGAGAAAAGAAGGGAGCCCTTCAGCATGGGAAGGAAGAGGGAGCAGGGAGCAGCAGCAGCAGCCTTTCAGTCAAAGGAGCAGGAGGTTCCCTCTTCTCGCCCGCCTGGGCTTCTCTCTCCGGTGCAGTGTATGGGAGGCAGCCTCGCACCGGGTGTACGGGAGGCGCATGTTCCTCCTCGCCGCCTCAGAGTCCCTCTTTTTTTTTTTTAAGTCTTAAAGTTTTGGATTTTTAAATTCCCCTCACCTCATCTTCTTCGTTCGGCAGCGACTGTCCTCCTCCTCTTCTTCCTCCTCCTCCCACCCAAATTCTGAGCTTTTATTTCTTTCCTAATATGTTTGCATGCATTATTTGCTTTTACATTGATTCCTATGAGAAAAAATTGCTTCTACTTACAAACTTTTCTACTTAAGAACCTGGTCACGCAACAAATTAAGTTCTTAGGTAGAGGTACCACTTTATTACTCTTCAAACTATCAGTAAATTGAAACTATTTGGGCAGAGAAAATGCCACATGTACAATTATGAGATTGATTTTTTTTTTTAGTCATGTAAATTCGTGAACACAGCTCACAATTCATGTAAATTTGCTCATACATTTTATCTCATGGAACTGCTGTCCCCAAGTATCAGCAAATTGAAAACAGACAAAATATCATTTTAAGGCAGAAACAGAAATTTGGCCTCAAGGCAAAAAATCCCCACAAAATTAGGCTGGCTAGGAAATTCTGGAAGTTAAAATCCACATATCTTAAAGTTGCCAAGGTTGGAGAAAGATAGCAATAAATGCTACCACAGCAGCAGAGACCCATAAATTGGGAGTTGTTAAATTCTGCCCCGACTTTGCAAGAGCAGACCTGTAACTGTTGTTGCCATCATACAAAATGAAAAGGACTACAGTACAGGAAGAACAACAGTTGCCAATAGCGCTGCATGATTCATCTCCACATACTAATAAATTAAGCAGTTCTTGGTACGGTATATTTACACAGGAATAATCTACCTGAACTGATCTTGAAGATGTACTAAAAAGGGTGGAGTGTCACTAAGTTAAATTTTAATACAGTGAAACCATAATTTTCTTTTTCTTTTTTTATATTAAAAGAAGCCATCTTTCTCCATTTTTTATACTAAAAGAAGCCATTGCAAGGTGGCAGGGGTTTTGAAAGAGAGTTCAACACCAAAGTTTGGTGGGTCTTACATTCAGCACTAAGAGGGCAGCTTGCCAGGAGAAGTAGCTAGTAACCCATTCTCTACTCGTGCTCGGTATTATTAATGCAAATAGCCTTTTGTGTCTAAAAAGTTAATTTAGCAGGGAGGAAGTCAACTGGATAAAGTCTGAATTGTTCTGTATAAGTACTGTACCTGCTAAAGAAGTGTGAGGCAAGTTGGTAACTATAGTCACCCAGTGCTCTGGTATATTCTTTTGATGCCTATGTAGCTTTTTACTTTATGTGTCTGTGTCTGTATATTTGGACCGGGAGTCACTGCTCACAGTCACTCATGCCCTCATCACCTCGAGGCTCGACTACTGTAACGCTCTCTACATGGGGCTACCTTTGAAGAGTGTTCGGAAACTTCAGATCGTGCAGAATGCAGCTGCGAGAGCAATCATGGGCTTTCCCAAATATGCCCATGTTACTCCAACACTCCGCAGTCTGCATTGGTTGCCGATCAGTTTCCGGTCACAATTCAAAGTGTTGGTCATCACCTATAAAGCCCTTCATGGCACCGGACCAGGGTACCTACGAGACCGCCTTCTGCCGCATGAATCCCAGCAACCGGTTAGGTCCCACAGAGTTGGTCTCCTCCGGGTCCCGTCAACTAAACAATGTCGTTTGGCGGGACCCAGGGGAAGAGCCTTCTCTGTGGCGGCTCCGACCCTCTGGAATCAGCTCCCTCCAGAGATTAGAACTGCCCCCACCCTCCTTGCCTTTCATAAACTCCTTAAAACCCACCTCTGTTGTCAAGCGTGGGGGAACTGAAACATCTCCCCCTGCCTATGTAGTTTTTTGTATATGATATGACTGTATGTATGTTTTTATATATTGGGGTTTCTTGTATTTTAGACTTTTTAAATGTATTATTGTTATTTTAGATTCTAACTATTAGATTTGTCATTATATATTGTTGTTATCATTGCTGTAAGCCGCCCCGAGTCTACGGAGAGGGGCGGCACACAAATCTAATAAATAATAATAATAATAATAATAATAATAATAATAATAATAATAATAATAATAATATTTTAATTAAAACAAAACAGACTGTAATCGTGCTGCAAAATCAAGTCCCAACCCCTAGTACTATATGAACTCCATTCAAACTTGGAAACTTTAAGATGTGTGAACTTCAACATATTGGCTGGTTAGCTAGGGAATTCTGAGAGTTGAAATCATAAACTTAAACATCTTAAACTTGTCAATTTTGAAATACACTAATATAAAGTCTAAATTCTTTTTGAAAAATGGTAATATTGAATGATAGAGCTCAATGCTTTCTTTGTCCTTTCAAAAAAGACAGAAGTAAAGTGGGGTTGTAAGGCGTAACCTAGGAAGTTAAGAAGCATGACAAACAATCAGTCGCCTTATTGATTTGACTGAAAATAAACAGGGCGTTCTGTCAAGGCCTCACCTACCCAGTGAATAGGCAAGACCCTATGACAGGGGTGTCAAATTCAAGGCTCAGGGGCTGGATCCAGCCCATAGGGTACTTAGATCAGGCTCGTGGGGCCACCCTGGAAACAAAGGTTGCACCCCCAAATGCTTCTGCCAGAGAAAATGGGCTCCCAAGGTGCTATCGCTTCCTGCAACCCTCTGCCAGTGAAAACGGAGCTTGGGAAGTCTGCACGCAGGTCGCCACAGGTACCCCCAAAATGAGTGATATTGAGCTGGCCACACCCCCTACTCCCCCCCCCCAACGTCAAACACAACCCTGATGTGGACCTCAATGAAACTGAGTTTGACACTCCTTCCCTATGACAACCACTTCATCAATGTGCTTACAACATATGCCGGTAAATGTCAAATGTTCTGGCCACCACACCCAAAACACACTTTAAAGACCACAAGCATAGTTCCCTCTAAGCTGAGCAGTGATCGCTCACTTAAAAATCATCATCAACTCAGAGTTTTCCAAACCTGCCCAGAAGCCGAGAGGGAAAGAGTGAGAGGGAAGGAGAGAGAGAGGAAGAGAGGAAGAGAGAGAAACAGATAGAAAAAAGAGAGGAAGGAAAAGAGAAAGAGAAAGAAAAAGAATGGGAGTAAGGAAGAGAGAAAGAAAATCAAAATCTAGTTTGAAACTAGCTCAACTATTTAAGTGGCATTTTGATATTGATAGAGTTGCCCTATTATGAGCTCACTGTTATAGACACACTGTTGTATCCTGAAATGGCTACCTTGTAACGCTGTAAATAGTTTGTTCCTCTTTTCCAGCGCTGTCTGAGCCCAAGCAGGAAGTCGCTCCTGATTGGCTCAGACGCGGCCGGCTCTCGCTTTGGCGGGAACCGCAAAAGTATAAAAGAAGCGGCTTCTCCCTGCAGAGCCAGTCGGTACTCGCTGAATCGTCACTTTACCTTGCTGAGCTGTCACTTATTCTCTGAGCTGAATAAAAGTACCGATTGCTCAAACCCTGTCTCTGGGTCTACTTCACTGGCGACGAACGAACGGAAGAACTTCGCGTGCAACATGGACAAAATCCAGATCGGCCAGGCTCCAGAACTTTTCGATGCCGAGAAAATGACTTGGGACGAGTACATGGCCACCTTCGAGATATTCCTCGAGGCGGCGGGAATGCAGGACGCCGGAGCCGATCGCAGACGGGCTATTTTTCTAAACTACTGCGGCGCAGAGATCCGTAGACTTGCCCAAACTCTCACCGAACCAGAACAAGCAAGAGCCACAGCGTGGGACGTCCTTCAACAGAAACTAGCGAGCCATTTTAAACCAACCAGACCAGCCGTGGTTTACCGGCATCAATTTCACATGATGGCTCAGAGAGAAACCGAGTCGATAAGCCAATTCACAACGCGGCTTCGAACGGTACTCGCTCAATGCAAGTTTCAAGATCCGGAAGCTCGCCTCACCGACGCCTTGATTTTCGGCATGAAGAACCACACGGTGAGAAGTAAACTCCTCACCGAAGATGAGCCGACTCTACAAACCGTAATCAAATTAGCGCAAACCGCGGAAGCAGCCGACGCAGCGGCAAGAGAATTAAAAGAGCACGGAAGGCGAGAAACCATTGCCAAAATCGACGCCGAGTCTCCCAGCGCCATGGGAACAGACGTCCGCGGCCAGCTAACTAGCAACGGGGACGACTGCCTCCTCCTGCAAGACCAACCGAGACACCCTAGAGCTACTCATCCAGCCCCCTGCGCGGGCTGCCGGGGAAATCACCAGCGCCATCGATGCCCGTTCCGCGACACCACTTGCCGCCGTTGCAACCGGAGAGGCCACATCGCCATCGCATGCAGGGCAACGGCACCAGAAGAAACTTTTGCCACACAACAATACCAGCGACCCCAAAACCACCCCCCCCAATCGCGAGAAAGGAGACCGTTCCGCAACTCGGGTCAAAGGAATTACCCCACCGCTAACCGAGACTACAATAGAGGTAACTCTCAATATTCCGTGAATAACACGGCAACCAAAAAGGGGGCTAAAATTGTTATCTCGTTGTTGCTAAATAACCAGCCTTGCTCAATGGAGCTAGATACGGGTTCGAGATATACCATCATGCCCTGGGAAAAATTTAAGCTATATATGCCTAATGTGTCTGAGGCTGACCTAATTCAAACCTCTTTGGTGATCAGAGACTTCCAAGGGGGGGTAATCTCGGTCCTGGGAACTGCAAATGTACCTATTGTATTTAAGAATGTCAAATGTACCCTTCCCATGCTTATTGTGACGGGGGCCAAACACTCCCTGCTAGGGCTAGCATGGATGGAACCGTTGGGGATTGAAATTTCGGGTGTGTGTAATGTAAACTGTGATATTATGCCTAACTTTGTGGAAGAATTCCCTGAAGTGTTCAGCCCCACCTTAGGATTGTATAAGGGAACCCCCATATCTTTCTCTATTGACCCCAAGGTCCCACCAGTTAGACTGAAACCTCGCAGGGTTCCCCTCCCGCTTCTCCCCAAGCTAGACTTACAGCTGGACAAACTCATTAGTCAAGGTATCTTGGTCCCTGTGGAACAGGGGCCATGGGAAACTCCCATAGTGACACCCCTGAAGCCAGATGGCTCCTTAAGAGTTTGCGCTGATTACAAATCAACCCTGAATAAGGCACTCCAACACCACCCCTACCCCATTCCGGTTGTGCAACAACTCTTACACTCCCTGGGGGAGGGGAAAAGGTTCGCAAAGATCGACCTGGCGCAGGCTTACCAGCAACTTCCGGTCGATGAACAAACAGCAAACGCTCAAACAATTGTAACGCACAGGGGGGCTTTCAAATGCACGAGGTTACAGTTTGGGGTGAGCATAGCCCCAGGGATATTCCAGAGCATCATGGAACGCCTATTGTCAGGGGTAAATGGGGCCATCCCATATTTTGATGACATCTTAATTGCAGGGGAAAACCAGGAACAAGTGAACAAAAGAATAAGGGAAGTACTTAAGAGGCTACAGGACAAAGGGTTACGAATCAAGCCTGATAAATGTGTCTGGGGAACTAACAGTATTGAATTCCTAGGATATAAAATAGATAAGGAAGGTATCCACCCCACAACTGAGAAGCTGAGAGCAATTAGAGAAGCCCCAGAGCCACGAGATAAGAGTGAGTTGCAAGCATTTTTGGGCCTCCTTAATTTTTATTCCGTTTTTTTAAAGCAGAAGGCAACAGTAGCAGAGCCTCTCCATCGTTTACTCCAGAAGGAAGCCCGCTGGACATGGGGGAAAATTGAACGTGAAGCCTTTGCTCAAATAAAAAATTTACTAACTTCTAAAAGTGTAGTAGTCCAATATAGTGCCTCACTACCCATTAGGCTCACGTGCGACGCTTCGCCGTACGGCATAGGAGGAGTCCTAGCTCACGTTCTACCTAATCAGACAGAGGCCCCAATAGCATTTTTTTCAAGAACCATGACCAGCACGGAGAGAAATTATAGCCAGTTAGACAAGGAGGCTCTGGCATTAGTGGCAGGGGTAAAGAAGTTTCACAATTACATTTTTGGAAGAAATTTTGAGCTAGTCACTGACCACAAACCCCTACTAGGCCTGCTAGCCCCCAACAAGCCCACTCCACCTTTTATGTCTCCAAGACTAATCAGATGGGCCCTTTTCCTCTCTGGGTATCAGTATGAGCTCACCCACAAGGGGGGGAAGGAAATCAATCATGCAGACGGCCTCAGCAGATGCCCCATAGCAGACTTGGTAGAAGACCCTGTTCCAACCACAGACGTGCTAATGATAGAACTCGAGGAAAACCCACTAACCACAGCAAAAGAGGTAGCTGCACACACGCAGCAAGACCAAATCCTGAAACAAGTAGTGAACTGTGTTCTAAAGGGATGGCAAAATGATATTGTTAAACCTGAATTGTGTGATTTTAAGAACAAAAGGCTTGAATTGTCATATGTAAAAGGTTGTTTGCTGTGGGGGGATAGAGTGATCATCCCCAAACGCCTAAGGGAAAAGGTACTCAGAATGTTACACGTGGGCCATCCTGGGATTGTCAGGATGAAGAGCCTAGCAAGGGGGCATTTATGGTGGCCAGGGCTTGATGCTGATATTGAAAGTTGGGTTTCAAAGTGTGACCCGTGCCAAGAGTCTAGGCCCAATCCCCCCAAAACAACTCCGGCTGAGTGGGAACAGCCTGCTGGCCCTTGGTCTAGGATCCACATTGATTTTGCTGGCCCAGTGGGGTCTCAGTATTTCCTAATAGTGGTTGATGCTTTCTCCAAATGGTTGGAAATAATAGCAATGAACAACATAACCACAAGTGCCACTATCAAGGTATTGAGCAGACTGTTTGCATCCCATGGTTGCCCTGATCTATTGGTGTCTGACAATGGACCACAACTAACAGCCAGGCAATTCGAATTATTCCTAGATGGCCTGGGGGTCAGACATGCCCTCATCTCGCCTTACTCGCCCTGGGCTAACGGGTTGGCAGAACGTTACGTAAGGGTGGCAAAAGAGGCATTGCACAGGTCAGGCCCTGGAGATGTGCAACAGAACTTGGACCAATTCTTATTAACCCAGCACATTACCCCTAACTCGCACACACATGTAAGCCCTGCAGAGTTATTGATGGGGAGAAAGTTGAGGTCACCACTAGACAGGTTAAACCCAAGGTTCTGTTTGAATAATAACCAAATGTGCATAAAACCAGAAAGAGAAATGTATTTGGGTCAAAATGTATATGTAAAATGCTTTGATGGAAATGTAAACTGGATGAAGGGAATTATTGTTAAGCAAAATGCACCCAAGACTTATATTGTTAAACTGGAGGATGGTCGTTTGTGGAAACGACACATAGACCACATTCGGAAACGAACTGAAAACCAATTACAACAACCCGCTGACTCGGACTCTCCCCCCTCAACAGACTTTTATACATTGCCCGAACTAAGAAACACGCAGAGAGACTTATCGGGCCAGGGGGAACCATCCAGCGACGCCGAGCCATCCTCGTCCTCCGAGGCCTTCGTTGGGCCCGCCAGGCCTAGTCCGCCGCACCGGGAGAACAGCGGCGAGCCATCCTCCACAGTCAGTGGCGAAGGAGAAAATGGACTGCGCAGGTCAGCGCGAGAGTCTCGAAGGCCTCACCGATTGGACGACTTCGTCACGTGGCTTTCTTGATGGATGGGTCCAACTATGAGGGGAGGGGTGTTGTATCCTGAAATGGCTACCTTGTAACGCTGTAAATAGTTTGTTCCTCTTTTCCAGCGCTGTCTGAGCCCAAGCAGGAAGTCGCTCCTGATTGGCTCAGACGCGGCCGGCTCTCGCTTTGGCGGGAACCGCAAAAGTATAAAAGAAGCGGCTTCTCCCTGCAGAGCCAGTCGGTACTCGCTGAATCGTCACTTTACCTTGCTGAGCTGTCACTTATTCTCTGAGCTGAATAAAAGTACCGATTGCTCAAACCCTGTCTCTGGGTCTACTTCACACACAGTACAGTATTTTATTTTGAAATTCTCTGAGGCAAAACAGGGTGGGTTTTTTATTTATTTGTTTGTTTATTTGTTTGTTTGTTTGTTTGTTTATTTAATATTTCTGTGCCGCCCAGTCCCGAAGGGACTGCCGCTCAGACACTATACTTTTCCGCCCACCCCAAAAAAAAATTAGAGGGAACACTGACCACAAGTAGTCCATGATTTAGGACTAGAATTTCCATTGCTAAGCAAGCTAGTTAAATGCCTCATGACCAATTTTACAACCTTTTTTTGCCATGATTGTTAAGTTAATTGCTACAGCGGCTAAGCAAATCATGCAGTCTTTAAGTGAATCCATCTTTCCTCAATGGCATTTCTGACAATTTTCTTTTCAGAAGTCAACTGGGAAGATTGCAAATGGTGATCACATGACCCCAGGATGCTGCAACCATCACAGGCACATGCTGGTTGCCAGCCGCCAAATGTTGATCATGTGACCTTGGGAATGCTGCAGTAGTCATAAATGTGAGGACCAGTTATGTCACTTTTTTCAGTGCCACTGTAACCTTGAATATACTGCTCAAAAAAAAAATGGAACACTCAAATAACACATCCTAGATCTGAATGAATGAAATATTCTCATTGAATACTTTGTTCTGTAAAACCAGCACAACAGCATGTGAAATTGATTGGCAATCAGTGTTACTTCCTAAGTATACAGTTTTTCACAGAAGTTTGATTTACTTGTGTTGTTTAAGCGTTCCCTTTATTTTTTTTTAGCAGTGTAGTTGCTAAACAAATGGTTGTAACTTGAGGACTATGTGAATCTATACCTTGATGTCCAGCTCACCTATGAAAATTCCATACGTCTTTGGTTGGCTTTGGCTTTGCAAGCTCTTGTAACCTGGAAAATGAAAAATTCTAAAACATTACATGGTGATGGGTTAGAAAGTCAATTCTCTAAAATTTTACAGCCTAACAAACCTTCCCAATTCCATTGAGCAACTTCCAAGTATACATTGCATTTAATTATATCAAGTGCAAATACCAGAGCTGCCTCCAGATCTTTAACTTCCATTACTACTGCTCTATAATCTGACAAGGAGATTATATATTATTATTGCAAGTTCATTTGATACACAAACCCGGATAACACATTTAGTTGATTACACTTAATCTCCAATAGTATTTTACCATGTATAAAACTTGCTTGTAGGCAAAAGCTTCATTGAGAGGCACTGATGCATTAGAGTTATAGGCCTTATGTTCAGGCTGAGACTTGTTCAAGGAGAAACATTCCTTGCCAGCCAAACACCACCCTCAAGTTCATAATGGTGTTAACATAGAGGAGCTTGAGAACAGCTACCATGGAAGGAGGAAGAATCTTTCTCCCAGGCAGTGATAGACACTCTGAAAGAGACAGAAAGATCTTCCTCCTTCAGCCATTAGCAACACAGGCAATAAATTAGGGCAAGGGATGGCTAGTTGCTAAGGATGTCTCTCTGTTGACACAACAGCACAAAAGTATGCACTATGCATCTCAGGTCTAGCCAAGCATGTAGTTCCAGATTGTATAACACAGTGTTTCCCAACCTTGGCAACATGTATTTGGACTTCAACTCCCAGAATTCCCCAGCCAGCAAATGCTGGCTGGGGAATTCTGGGAGTTGAAGTCCAGATATCTTCAAGTTGTCAAGGTTGGGAAACACTGGTATAACAAATAGAGTGTACAATGTGGGATCACACCAGTGCATGAAGGAATGGTAAGATTAGAGCTCTTTTGGACACCCACTTTGCTGGAGTCAACAGCAAAGTATAGCGACCTCAACCTACTTCGCCCAAGTTTATTATTCAAGCCAAAAAGCTAAGTGGTGTTGCATTATCCCAAATTTTAATATGGGGCAGCTTCAGATCAGCTACTAGCATGTTCCTTGCTGCCCTTCCCTCTCCCAACATGCATCATTCCCAAGAGGGAAAAATAACCATCAGTTGTAGAAAATGTGTGGTAGGACAGAATTTAGGGGCCTCTGGGTACTGTTGTACATACTCCTGGTCAGTTGGAGGATGATGAAGAGCTAGAGGACTCTGATGCAGATAGTGTTTATGAATTAGTGGTAGGCTCTGGGTTACAGGTATTAGAACAGGTGGGTGGCCAGCCACAGGATGTGGCTATGAGTCCAGAATCTAGCGAGGAAGAGACAAACATTCGCTGGGTTAATCCTCAATTCAGAAGGGTCCAAAAACGCAAGGAACAGGTGTTAGGAAAAAGATATTAAGGGGAGGAATGGGTTAAATACTGGAGTGATGTATTTGGCACATCAGGGGGCCAATGGGGAAGAAGGGTGGAGTTTCAATGTTGTAGTTCTACAATGAAACTTGTTTCAGTTTGGCTCAGGAGCGAGTAAGTTTATTCTGTGTTATTTTGCAGTCATTCCTGCTGTTTTTGAATCATGCTGTAAGTACATAAATCTTGGGAGACGGAGGAGGCTTGAAGGAATGCATGTGGAATGTAATTAAGAGAGATAATGGGAGAAAGGAATGTGCCAGTCTGTATTGCATTTTGAATACGGAAGTGAAGAGAATAAAAATGGAGTTTCTTTGTTTATGAAATACTGCATTCAGTAAGCGTTATTTTTTAATAACTAAAGTTCTACCAGAAACCAGAACAGGTACCACCTCCCAGAGGTGGGCTGCTAAGGTGGAACGGTGACATGTGCTCACCCCTGTGGCTCTGAATGCTAGCAGAGTCCAGCGCAATAATGCTACTGCATCTGGGCAGGTAGCGAAATCGCACACGGAGACACAGGTTGCAGCTTATATAGATTTAATGGATGTTATATCACAAATAAAGACTAACGTTAAAACGGGTAGTATTTCTTTGTCCCTGACTCTTCTGTGCAATCTCCCTGCCCTACATGCATAAACTAGCTAAAAGAGAGATAGATATGGATAAGTTGACAATGAAGGAGAAAGAGAGTTAGCAGCTGTCTCTACAATCTAGCTCAGTGTTTCCCAACCTTGGCAACTTGAAGATATCTGGACTTCAACTCCCAGAATTCCCCATCCAGCATTCGCTGGCTGGGGAATTCTGGGAGTTGAAGTCCAAATATCTTCAAGTGCCAAGGTTGGGAAACACTGGTCTAGCTGATATGCATAATTAAGCCTGATTGACATCTATGAGCATTGTGTTGAGGAAGAAAAGATTGTGAAGTGATTAGCAACCTTCTTAGCCCATATAAATGTCATCAGTTTATGTACTAAAGGTAGAGATTATGTTTACTGGTAGTATAATATGTTATTATTTTCCTCATTATTAATTTATTATCATAGAATCAAGACAGTTTGCAGGCCAGCTACTGCAAAAAAAAATTGCAAATAATTATGACATCAGGCACACAGGAAGACTCACTGGTTACCCAAAAAAGACAAGATAAATAAATGTAGGATTTTTTCTCACAATTGATAATGGGAAAAGGTAAGATAGCTTTTCCCCTTTCTAGAATGCCTTCACATCCTCAAACTCAGTTCTGTAATCGTTCTGATTCAAATATTGTGGAGGAATTCAGAAAAGGAGAGGCAGGTCCTTTTTGTAAACTGAAGCCTGAGTGGATATTGGATATCACTCTGCTATTCCTCAATGTACCTGTATTTATATAACTACTCAGATATGGGAGCTTGATGATTTTATCTTACCGTTCATTTGAATATAACCCATGAGAAGTAGCTGCAAGAGAAGCAGAAAAGAACAAATGGATCTGAAAATGATGTCCATATTCTGTGGTTAATTGTATGTTAAAAGTAATTAAGTAATGTTTTGGGGTGGGATTAAATTAGCAAAACAATACATGAGTCCCATAATTCAATCCCTATACCTTTTCTTTTCATTGTCAAAATAGCACCAGCATATGCAGTCCTAGTAATGAAAATTCTTATTGATATAGTGCTAAAAATGCCAGGAATTACAACAAAAATGTGGCTTTGCTTTAATATACAGCTTTGTAAATGTTTAGAACTTAACTAGCATGGAATTTCTGGGTTTTTGAGGTCCAAAGGGCACAACCAGTTTTGCAGCTACAGTATTTTAACATCCAAGAGGCATGTAGCATCCTGAATGCCAATACTGTACTGTATATTCTTGAATTCATTAGTTCAGCTTTTGTAACTAATATTATCATTTGCTTTCAAGGTACCTATAATCTCTCCTATATCTTCTCTACTATATCATCTATAACGTTCATTGTGTATTATTGTGTATTGGACAAAATAAATAAATTAAATTAAATCAAATTAAATTAAAAAGACTTTTGTTTTGTGCTGCAAATATTAGCATGATTCCCTTATTCAGCACCTTAAACAGGATATTCCAGAGTACCTCCGGAAGCGCGTGCTACTGCACGAATCCCAGCGACCGATAAGGTCCCACAGAGTTGGCCTTCTCGGGGTCCCATCGACTAAACAATGTTGTTTGGCAGGCCCCAGGGAAAGAGCCTTCTCTGTGGTGGCCCCGGCCCTCTAGAACCAACTCACCCCCGGAGATTAGAACTGCCCCCACCCTCCCTGTCTTTCGTAAACTACTCAAGACTCACTTATACCGCCAGACATGGGGGAGTTGAGACACCTTTCCCCCAGACTTTTTTATACTTTGTTTTATGTTTGATGTGAATGTGCTGTTTGGTTTTTAAAATAATGATAGGGTTTTATATGTTTTTTAATATTAGATTTGTTCTACTACTATATTGTTTTTATTACTGTTGTGAGCCGCCCCGAGTCTTCGGAGAGGGGCGGCATACAAATCTAATAAATAATAATAATAAATAATAATAATATGCTTTATAGTGCAAAAAAAAGTATACTGTTCTCTATGGCAGTAGTTTCCAATCTTTTCTATGGCCCACACCCTTAGGAAATGTTTGGTTACAAAAGTAATTGTTATTTGTGACTCATCAAAAAAAGTCACAAGCCACACCTTGTTGTAGCCCTGAAATTCTATCCTGCACACCTTGTGAGTGGAGCACCCCAGATTGGGAGCCCTTGTTCTATGGATTCATATGGTCCTGAGAAGTGCTATGGAAGTCTGTCCCATGTAGTATGGCCCTATTTACAACTTTTCTGGCATCATTAATAGTTAAGATTATTTATTTTGGGGGCTGTCTACATGAATGTATAGGTTTGTAACACTGAATGATAATTGAAGAATTATCATCCCAAAATATCTGGAGCATCATTTGAGCTCCATTAGCATTAACAAAATCAGCAACAGTCAATTGCATAAGGCAACTTTACCTGGAGCAGCTTACACCCTGAGATGATACCATTAACAACAAATAATATCATCTGTCTGTTCCAGGACCTTGCAAAGGACTTGCTCTCTTGGTAAAAATGTCAAACCCAAATGCCAAACTCTGGAATGCTAGGAATTACGATTATTTTCTTTGCAGGTATCTCATATAATGCAGAGATAGGGGTTTTGTTCAATGATGTATTTTTCTTTTTTAGTTTTTATTGTTTTTGCTCTAATGATTTTGTAATGAACTGCGGTTCACAAAACTGCCTTTTAATAGCATTTGTTAAGTCAGAAAGGATGCTACCTACCAATCTCTGAGGTTTTGGATGCCACAAAACTATTTCCTTTGTTGGTTCTGAGATGTGAGGCCCAATAAATGGATTTTCTAGATGGCTGCCACATAGGGGCATGGGGGGGGGGTTATTTAGCTAATTACCAAATAGTGGTTAAGTGGCAAGGACAGTTCCATGTGAAATTCTAGCTATTGCAGCAATAAAAATAAATAAACAGTACCTGGGTACAAATAAAAGAAATAAAAGATTAGCTGCTTTTAAAAAAATTCTTTTATTTATAAAAGAAGATATGCTGACTATGGAGTTTAAAGAATTAAATAAACCAGAATACTATGAAACATGGAACAATTGGTACAACTGGACTAGAAAAAAAAGAAAGGACTGTGAAACAATGTGAAATGACTGAAGAAAACCCAAAACTTTGTAAAAATATAATGTAATGTATATTATTAAGTAGAAATAATGTAAGAAAAGGGGTGCAGGTCTGTGTTAAAATATTGTGATGTTCCAAAAATGAAAATCAATTTTAAAAAAAGACTAGCTGTTATTTCTTGATTTTAGAAGATAAGCCTTCTGAAGTATTAGCACTTCCTAAGTTCATAAGAATAAAAATAAATAAATAAATGAGCATTACATGGATTGATAAGCAAATTATTTATGGGATTTTCAGAAACTTACAAAACTGTTCTTTTTAAAGTACAGCATTTAAGTGCAGCATTAAATACATTTGTTACACCCTCCCCCCCATTTGTAAACAATGGGAAATGACAGCTACACTCAAATGGTAAAATAAAGGATGGGTAAAAGATAAAATAAAGTCCATTCCACTGTGCAAAGTGCTCCCTTGCGGTGGAATGAGTACAATCTTATTGTCTTTAAACAAAGAAGAAATAAGGGAGATGGATTCATTTAGCCACGATAGTGATGATAGCTTGCCCTTCAAGCCCCCCCTTTTTTTCTTAAATCAAGTTCTTTTTTTTATAAAGTATCTTTGCTTTCGCTTCCCGCGAAAATCCATTCTGCGCATAGATGGGTCTCATTCTGCGAGGCGTCACAATTGCACTGCCCCACAGAGGGCGGGTTCTACCCGGAAAGACGGTGGCCCTTTTAAACGGGGGTTCCCTTTACTGACCCGCTCGTGGCTCGATCATCCTGCGCGATATGAATAGATCCGCTTCTGCTAGCTCACGCCGCAGCTTGCAGTTGTGGAAAAGCGGGCGCTCGGGACCGCAACCGTGCGGCCTTCTTTGTTGCCGTCGCCACGGCAACCTGGGGAATCCCTATTGTTTCTTTCTCTGAACTAAACTTTCTGTGCCGCGGGAGGGCGCTTCGGATCCGCAGGTGCTATTCTTAACAGTGCAAACAGCCCAGTCACTTCGGCTCGGCCTTCGATTCAATTGCTTTTCTGTGCAATTATTAACATTTCCTTCCCTTTGTTACTACGTCTAATATTCCCTATCCTCTGTTTGCAGTGCTAACTTCAGCAGCTTTAAGCCATATGGGCTTCCAACTCCCACAATTCCTCAGTACAACCACGGAGTTGAAATCCACAAAATAGAATTTTTTATTGAAAATAGAATTTTTTATTGGCCAAGTGTGATGAAAACACTGCTCTTAAAAATCCTGAAACCAAGGCAAGGAAGTCAAGACATTTCTATCACCTTCTTGAGGAGCCATTCGACTTATTTTTTTAAAAAGAAGTGATCATTACAGGGAACATGGTGCAATGCTTTTGTGTCAGTAAAATGGACAATTAAAGAAAAACATTCTGATTTAGAATTTTAAAAAATCACATTCAAGCAGGAAATGTTTCTAGGAAAGTTTGGTATAATTTTTATTCTTACAAAATTTTAGAAGTTTTTTTATCTTGTTTTAAAAGCAAAAGCAATTGTCTTCTGCTACACTTTCTTGCCAATGTCCATGTAATCTGGCACTACTATCACCACCAAATATTTCTTTAAAGAAACGTATTGTGTTGATGAAAGTCCCTTTATGCTAAAAATTGCTACAATGCTGAATGGGATTAGATTCATAGGAGCCACCAGGTGTCAGGCAAAGCCAACAAAAGTTGTGAAAGATAATAATAGTATCACACAGTGAAGCAAAGCATGAGAAGATAACGCCACCCTTTCTCCACAGGAAACATTTCCCATTAATTGTCCCTGCCCCCAATTCATAGGGGCACATTTTTACACTGAAATATTATTATTATTATTATTATTATTATTATTATTAATTAATTAATTAAATTTGTATGCCGCCCTTCTCCGTAGACTCCAAGCTTGCAGCCTTAAGACAGAAAACTGGGTGGAGGAACTGTTTTAAAATATTACCATGCTATTTTAAAAGATGACAACAACCCATTTGTAAAGATCGGGTTGTGACCTCTTGGATCATTCTGGCTGATGCTTTAAAAGTGACAGCTGATTATGTGAAAATTGTCAAAAGAAGGTGCTTGGTATTGCATCTGAATTGGCTGAGACCTTGTAAGCACAAAGCCAAATTCATCTTTTTACAAGCAGCTTTGATCATAACTTTTCTGAGTGGACTATAAAGTTATTACAATAAAAACAAGATATATACATGTGAGAAAAATAAAGACACTATCCCAATGTTATATGGGGTGCTTAAACTTTTCAAGACACTGTCAATTCTTCAAGGAATTTATATTAAGAGTAGACTACCGTTATTATTAAATGACCAATCAATGTAACAAACATAAATAAAAGCCATGAGACAACATGGCAAATTATATAATACCACTGCCCAAGGAGCTGCTGATAGTTTTACAGAGGAATCATTGAGTCTGTCATCTGCACCTCTATAACTGTCTAGGTTGGTGCTGCAACCCAACAGGATCGACACAGACTTCAGAGAATGATCAGAACTGCAGAAAAAACAATTGCTGCCAACCTGCCTTCCATTGAGGACCTGTATACTGCACGAGTCAAAAAGAGGGCGGGGAAAATATTTACTGACCCCTCACATCCTGGACACAAATTGTTTCAACTCCTACCCTCAAAACGTCGCTACAGAGCACTGCACACCAAAACAACTAGACATAAGAAGTTTTTTTCCTAACGCCATTACTCTACTAAACAAATAATTCCCTCAACACTGTCAGACTTTCTACTAAATCTGCACTTCTATTCTACTAGTTTTTCTCATCATTCCTTTCACCCATTTCCTCCCATGTTGACTGTATGACTGTAACTTGTTGCTTATATCCTAAGATTTTTATTAATATTGTTTCTTCATTGCTTATTTGACCCCTATGACAATCATTAAGTGTTGTACCACATGATTCTTGATAAATGTATATTTTATGTACGCTGAGAGCATATGCACCAAGACAAATTCCTTGTGTGTCCAATCACACTTGGCCAATAAAAATTCTATTCCATTCTATTCTAAAAATGGGAGAGAAGAGCCATATGAGGTATCTAAAATATATCAATCAGCTAAGCCTAAAATCAAATCAAAACAGTACTTTTCCAAAACTAAGTCACTGTGAGCTTATAGCTTGCGGAACCAAGCTATGTTTGTTACAAATTGAACCAAGTGGCATAATTGGCAGTTTAATGCCTGTTTAACGTGCTTCCTGTTTAACAACCATTCATTTAGCAACTGTTTGAACAGTGGTACTTTTGCCTAGTCCTGGAATTCCTACCATTTTACCATACTCAGGCAGTCACCGCTTGCAACTTTATTTGCTGATTTCCAACAAAGGCAATGGAGACCTGGCAGAAGGTTGCAAATGGAAACCATGTTATGTCCTTGCTTAATGACCACAATGATTTCCTTAACCATAGCAACGGGAGTGCCAGAACTGTCCTTGTTAATCAAAGGTTAGATTTGTATAACCCTATATAGATTTGGTGACTGCCCATTTATTGATGTCAGGCCAGAGCAGATTTTCATACTGTAGTTCAGTGGCAAATAGCTTCAAGTTGCCAAGGTTGGGAAACACTGCTGTAGTTAACAGAACAAAATGTAGCTATTGGGTAACATTGGTACCAGAGCTCAGATATGAGATGCTTATCTTGTCTACCTGATGCAGTACTTCTCAAATAGTGAGGTGCCCCCCCCCCTGGGCAGGGGGGCAAAGTGATGCCAAGGAGGGGCGCGTGACCCAGGGAACATGCCTTTTTCCCCCCAACAGGAGGTGGGGGGGGGGGTTGCACTGAACAATAACACACAGCACAGAGCAGGAGATATGAAGTGCAGATAACAAACCCATGGAAAAATATTTAAGAGGGATGAAAAGACTGTTTCACCCTTTGAGAAACACTGTACTAGACTGTACTGACTGATATGTATCAGATAAGGGACAAAGAAGACAGGATCAAGATTGAGGGGCACTTGTCTGCATTTTGTAGACTCAAGGAAAAGACGTCTATTAATGATAAGTGATTATAGTCAAGGTGGAAGTTAATACTAAAATTTAAACAATAAGCGACTGGATCTTCAGAAATCAGCATGAACTCTACAACAGACATTCCTCTGGAGCCCCAAAGGTGAGTTTACCTTATCACCTGGAGTAGCTCCATTGAAGACCTTCAGGGCAAATTTTACCAATTGAAGCAAACTCCACTCTACTCATTCTCATATCAATTCTCACTCATTCTCCATAGCAATGAACCAACTTAATTAAGCAGAGGTCTGGGATGTTAAAATGCTGGAGCAAAGCCCATAATTGGCTTCTATGCCACCATTAAAATCTCCTATTAATACTGGATTTGGAATTTGGTCATTTGATTGAAAAGCCAGTTTCAAAGGTCTCATTTCTCTTGACTTCAGAAATATGACTTTGAGGGATTAAACAGTAAATAAACATTTATGAAGAATTTGGTAGAACCAAATTTTAAAGGAGATGCTAATTGAACACACCCTAAAGCTGATGAAACGTGAGCATGCAGGTTAGTGGAGAATAAGATGTTTATATCTCCTAGTGATGGCAAACCTTTTTTTCCTTGGGTGCCAAAAGAGCGTGCACACGTATCACGTATGCGTGAGTGCCCACACCCATAATTCAATGTCTGGGGAGGGCGAAAACAGCTTCCACCCTGCTCCAGAAGCCTTCTGCGGGCTGGAAATGGGTTTCCCAACTTCTGATGGGCCCAGTAGGCTCATGTTTTGCCCTCTCTAGGCTCCAAAGGCTTCCCTGGAGCCAGGGAGAGGGTAAAATCGCCCTCCCCCGTCCCTCCAAAGGCTCTCTGGAAGCCAAAAATGCCCTCCCAGAGCCTCTGTGCGAGCCAAAAATCAGCTGGCTGGCACACACATGCACGTTGGAGCTGAGCTAGGGCAACGGCTCACGTGCCAGCAGATATGGCTCCATGTGCCACCTGTGGCACCCGTGCCATAGGTTCGCCATCACTGTCCCAGACGTCCTCCAGGATATTTTCTGTCCCTTCCAATGGTGCCCGATCACGTCTGTAATTAAGTCCATCGTCTTTGCTGTCAATTATCCTCTTCTTTTTTTCTTCAACATTTTCCAGTGTTATAAACTTCTCAATCTCTTTATGTTTAAAATATAATTTGAACTTGGTCATTTGTGCCTCAAGTGAGGGCTCTAGATTTTTTCTGTAATCCATAGGTTTGTTTTCTTGTCTAATCGTATTTCCGGAAGTGGTCTCAAACATCAAAGTCCAAAGTATCAATACTATATCATATTTCTTTAAATTCTAGGATTGATAATAATACTGTGTAGTTCTGCTTAATTATTCTTCCTTGGAATATCCCAAGTAAAGATCAGGAATAGCTATACCTCTCTCTATATGTTTTCCATTAATTTTTAAAGTAAATTTATAATCTCTAGTGTTATTCGAATATGAAATTTCTAGTCCCTAAACACTCATAAAGTATAATCTTTTCTCTATGTCCTGTATATAAGAGAAAATCAGTATTTAGCCAGGCTAGCAACTTTGGCCTCCTCTGAAATGCTACACAACAGTATTTTTTAAAACAGGAAAGAAAGAAAGCTGACACAGAAATATGCATTTAAATTGAAGGAGATCAAATCTGAAACAACCTAGAAAAGGAAAGAAGTTTCAGGGACATACATATTGCATGTAGAAATGTTGGCTCTCAAGAGCATACTGGCCTTCTTTTTTGATAAAGCACTTCTAAGCAAAACATTTCTTTCCAGTTCAAAACCATTTTCACGGCAATTCTATATCTGGGGTTTGATTGCCATCAAGATTAGAAGAGGCATTTCTCATAGTTGCTACTGAATGTCCAGTTATGGCATTCCGTCTCATTATCACAGAATTTCTGACACCAGCTGTGCAATCAGTTCCCGGGTATCTTTCAAGCCAGAAGGTATCTCTAAGCCCTCCTTTGCCACATGTGTCCCAATCAGAAAGATCTTCCTTTCATCTCCAATTTCAGATAAAGCCAAAGCATCATGAATGTCTGTGATACAGTATGCGCCTGCAAGATCCTGTCCGACAAAAGAAAGAAACACATTCATCTATTCAGTTTGGCTTTTTCAAAGCAGGATTGCAATAATCTCCCTCACAGACCTGTCCAAACACCCAGTAAAACTGAAGGAACAATATTCCTAGGGGGAAATAATTTATTATTATTTAATAATAATAATAATAATAATAATAATAATAATAATAATAATAATAATAATTTATTGGATTTGTATGCCACCCCTCTCCGTAGACTCGGGGCGGCTAACAACAATGATAAAAACAGCATGTGACAATCCAATAATAAAACAACTAAAAACCCTTATTATAAAACCAAACATACACACAGACATACCATGCATAACTTGTAATGGCCTAGGGGGAAGGAATATCTCAACTCCCCCATGCCTGGCAGTATAAATGAGTCTTGATTAGTTTACGAAAGACAGGGAGGGTGGGGGCAGTCCTAATCTCCGGGGGGAGTTGGTTCCAGAGGGTCGGGGCCGCCACAGAGAAGGCTCTTCCCCTGGGGCCCGCCAAATGACATTGTTTAGTTGACGGGACCCGGAGAAGGCCAACTCTGTGGGACCTTATTGGTTGCTGGGATTCGTGCAGTAGCAGGCGGTTCCGGATATATAAGCTTTTCATGAGATGGGTCCTTCACATTAGATCAGTGGTTCTCAACCTGAGGGTCGGGACCCCTTTGGGGGTCGAATGACCATTTCACAGGGGTCGCCCAAGACCCTGGGAAAAGACAAATTTCCCATGGTGTTAGGAACTAAAGCTTCTATTCTGGCACCTTGGAACATATTTTTACAATCTTATCAATCAGACATTTACAGTGGGGGCGTCCCTCTGACCTTACTGCCAATCAGCTTAAAGGTCTGTTGAGAGAACTGTTGCTAGACTTATGGTTGGGGGTCACCACAACAGAAGGAACTGTATTAAGGGGTCACGGCATTAGAAAGGTTGAGAACCACTGCATTAGATAGAAGTAAACTACATAAATTTAAATATAGGCATTCAAAACAGGCCAAATTTACAGCTGACATTTGGGCCATTCTTGTTATCATGTCCCCAAAGTAGCATTTCTCTGTTGTTCAAGCACTGAGGAAGATCTGTAGGAGAGTAGTCAATGCATAAGGAATCCAACAAATCTATAGGAAGTCTGCTCCAAATCTTAGCTATCATATCTGTTTCTTATTTAAGATACAGATGCAGTATGGAAACCCTTGTCTTCTTCCATTATTTCTTTTCAATCCACATTGCTGCAATTTCTTGAGAGTATCTCATCCACGTTTTAAACAGACCTGACTCTGTATAACTTTTCCATATAAGATCAATGTTCCTTACGTGGAATCTTTTTCTGAATGGAATCTTCCCCATTTCCCAATGGATTTTTATGGGAATGAAATTAATGGGGGCGGGTGGGAGGGGGATAGTGAATGGAATGGGTTGGGTGGGTGGGATTACAGTATGTATGAATTAAATGGTTATGATTTAAATGATACCCTTGGCAAACCTGACGCTGGAGAGGCAGGAGGGGAGGGGGCACCTATCTCTGGGGTGGCGAGGGTCAAAATATTCCGGTCTTGCTGGGGAAAGGCAGATATGGTGGGAGCCTTGGAGCTAGCCGTTCCAGGGGAAGGAGAGATCGCTGCTTAGTAGCGATCCCTTCTTCCGGCTCCTTGAGCTCAACCCAAGATACTGGTGACGAGTGTAATTCTGGCCCTGGGCTCAAGTTGCTGCTGCTCAATGCCAGGTCGGTGGTAAATAAAGCTCTCCTCATCCGGGATTTGATCCTGGATGAGGAGGCCTACCTCGCTTGTGTGACCGAAACCTGGCTGGGCCCGGAGGGAGGAGTTCCTCTCTCGGAAATCTGTCCAGCTGGGTTTCGGGTATGGCACCAACCTCGACCCCAGGGAAGGGGAGGAGGAGTGGCTATTATAGCCAGGGAGAGTCTTGGCCTGCGTAGGCTCATTGCTCCAGAGGTTGCGGGTTGCGAGTCCCTTCTGGTGAAGTTGGACTTAGGGGTTCAGGTGGGCTTGTTACTCACGTACCTGCCTCCCAGCTGCGTGTCAACAGCCCTGCCTGTGCTGCTCGAGGAGGTGGCCGGGTTGGCGGTGGAGTTCCCCGGACTTATTGTCCTGGGGGACTTCAATCTGCCGTCACTTGGCGGTTCCTCTGGACTGGCACAGGAGTTCATGGCCACCATGACAGCCATGGACCTGACTCAAGTAGTTCAGGGTCCGACTCACGAGGGTGGGCACGCGCCCGATATGATATTCCTCTCTGAGCAATTGAGTAATGGTCTGAGACTAAGGGGCTTAGAAGTGTTGCCTTTGTCATGGTCAGATAATTTCCTACTGTGGCTTAACTTCCTGGCTCCAATCCTTCCCCGCAGGGAGGCGGAACTGATTAAGTTGTTCCGCCCCAGACGCCTGATGGATCCAGAAGGTTTTCAGAGGGCGCTTGGGGTTATTCCAGATACACTCGTTCACAGTTCGGCAGAGTCTCTTGCTGAGGCCTGGAACA
The DNA here is from genome assembly GCF_031021105.1 of Erythrolamprus reginae. Classification (NCBI taxonomy): domain Eukaryota; kingdom Metazoa; phylum Chordata; class Lepidosauria; order Squamata; family Dipsadidae; genus Erythrolamprus; species Erythrolamprus reginae. The sequence continues at coordinate 226,566,671 of NC_091951.1, read as the reverse complement.
AGGCTGCAGTAGGGGCTCTTGACCGGATTGCGCCGTTGCGACCTCTCCGTGGCACTAGACCCCGTAGAGCTCCATGGTACAACGAGGAGCTCCGGGAGTTGAAGCGCCAGAAGAGACGTCTAGAGAAGCGATGGAGGAAAAGTAAGTTGAGTATCCGATCGAACACTTGTAAGAGCTCATATTAAGACTTACAAAGTGGCGCTCAAGGCGGCAAGATGCGTGTATCATGCCGCTTTGATTGCATCAGCGGAATCCCGCCCGGCTGCTGTTTAGGGTAACCCGCTCCCTTCTTAATCAGGGGGGAGTTGGGGAGCCCTTGCAGAGCAGTGCTGAGGATTTTAACACGTTTTTCGCTGATAAAATCGCTCGGATCCGGGCGGACCTCGACTCCAATTGTAAAACAGAATCGACTGACAACGAGTCAGTCGAGGTGACTGGGGCTAAACGTCTGGGAGGAGTTTGACTTGGTGTCACCTGATGAAGTGGACAAGGCCATTGAAGCTGTGAGTTCCGCCACCTGTTTACTGGATCCGTGTCCCTCTTGTCTGGTTTCGGCCAGTCGGGAGGTGACACGGAGCTGGGTCCAGGAGATTGTCAACGCCTCCTTGGGGAGGGGGTCCTTTCCGGCCCTTTATAAGGAGGCACTTGTGCGCCCCCTCCTCAAGAAGCCTTCCCTGGACCCAGCCGTGCTTAATAACTACCGTCCAGTCTCCAACCTTCCCTTTATGGGGAAGGTTGTTGAGAAGGTGGTGGCTCTTCAACTCCAGCGGTCCTTGGAAGAAGCCGGTTATCTAGGTCCTCAACAGTCTGGATTCAGGCCCGGCTACAGCACGGAAACTGCTTTGGTCGCGTTGATGGATGATCTCTGGTGGGCCTGGGACAGGGGCTTGTCCTCTGTCCTGGTGCTCCTTGACCTCTCAGTGGCTTTCGATACCATCGACCATGGTATCCTTCTGCACCGGCTGGAGTGGTTGGGAGTGGGAGGCACTGTTCTCCAGTGGTTCTCCTCCTACCTCTCCGGTCGGTCGCAGTCGGTGTTAGTGGGGGGTCAGAGGTCGACCTCGAGGTCTCTCCCTTGTGGTGTGCCTCAGGGGTCGGTCCTCTCCCCCCTGCTATTTAATATCTACATGAAAGCGCTGGGCGAGATCATCCAAGGACATGGGGTGAGGTATCATCAATACGCCGATGATACCCAGTTATACATCTCCACCCCATGTCCAATCAACGAAGCAGTGGAAGTGATGTGCCGGTGCCTGGAGGCTGTTGGGGCCTGGATGGGTGTCAACAAACTCAAGCTCAATCCAGACAAGACGGAGTGGCTGTGGGTCTTGCCTCCCAAGGACAATTCTATCTGTCCATCCATTACCCTGGGGGGGGAATTATTGACCCCCTCAGAGAGGGTCCGCAACTTGGGCGTCCTCCTCGACCTACAGCTCACATTAGAGAAACATCTTTCAGCTGTGGCGAGGGGGGCGTTTGCCCAGGTTCGCCTGGTGCGCCAGTTGCGGCCCTATTTGGACCGGGAGTCATTGCTCACAGTCACTCATGCCCTCATCACCTCGAGGCTCGACTACTGTAACGCTCTCTACATGGGGCTACCTTTGAAAAGTGTTCGGAAACTTCAGATCGTGCAGAATGCAGCTGCGAGAGCAATTATGGGCTTCTCTAAATATGCCCATATCACCCCAACACTCCGCAGTCTGCATTGGTTGCCGATCAGTTTCCGGTCACAATTCAAAGTGTTGGTTATGACCTATAAAGCTCTTCATGGCACCGGACCAGAATATCTCCGGGACCGCCTTCTGCCACACGAATCCCAGCGACCGGTTCGGTCCCACAGAGTTGGCCTTCTCCGGGTCCCACCGACTAAACAATGCCGTCTGGCAGGACGCAGGGGAAGAGCCTTCTCTGTGGCGGCTCCGACCTTCTGGAACCAGCTCCCCCCTGAGATTAGGATTGCCCCCACCCTCCTTGCCTTTCGCAAACTTGTTAAAACTCACCTCTGCCGTCAGGCATGGGGGAACTGAAAGATCTCCCCCTTGCCCATGTTGTTTTGGTGTTAGATTGATTGTGTACTTGTTTTTTTAATATTCTGGGGTTGTTTTTTATGAATTTTTTAGCTTAAATTGTAATTGGATTGGTGGGTATTGGATTTGTTATTATGTATTGTTTTTACCTTGTTGTGAGCCGCCCTGAGTGTGCGGAGAGGGGCGGCATATAAATCCAATAAATCTAATCTAATCTAATTGTTTTTTCTCCACTGAACTTGTAAGAGAGGTTACATACTGAAGTATTTCTCAGAATGATATTTAAATTTACTAGCTTTATTCCTGAATGAATAAAAACCAGGAAGTAATATCAAACTAGTTCCAAAAGATTTGCAAAGAAAACTGCAAGGACTAATTCAGGCATTAATCAGCAATTAACAATGACTGAAGGTGTGTGTTCAAGATTACAAACTCATTGTGTTTGTTAAGATTCTCTGAGATAGCCTTTTGTTGGATATGAATTCAGCAGTCTCTTGCTGTATGATGCTGGAGAAATTTGATTGCTTTAAGATAGCAATTTAAAATTCAGTAATAAAATATCTTAACGGATTAAAATGCTGTAATGTTACTTTGTCCTCTGTTGAACAGTATCAGATCATTTCAATTACTATTATAGAAATGATTGTTATAGAATTAAGGTCTTCTTACACACTCACTAGAAAGCTATCATTTCTGCTCTGGGTTGTACAGCTTATATTTACCTGCTTATTGGCTAGAATCATTACTGGCAGCGTAGAATTATTCTGGAGCAACTGATGAAGAAGTGTTTTTGCAACTGGAAAGCGTTCATGATCTGCTGAGTCTACAACATAGATCAGTATCAAGACTCTCGGCATATACATCTTCCAATACTCTCTTAAAGACTCACTGCCCCCAACTGTAAATCAATAATATAGGAAAAGAATCAGCAATTATCAATTAAAACTCCCATCAGCATAGTAAAACTTTCAACAAGAGGCAGCTGCACTTCAAGCTCATTTCTGAGAAATGAGCTTGAAGTGCATGATAGAAAATCTTTCCAAAAGTTATCAAGCATAATTCAAAATATAGCAGAAAAACACTAAGGTTAAAGCACGCCCATGCTATTGGAATTAAGATACAGCATAGAATAAAAATTGATAATATGACTTCCATTTAATGACCAATAGATAGGATGAATCTTATGACATAGTCGTTTTTAAATTGAATGTATGCATGTGTGTGTGTGTATAAAAATAAAACATTGTCTTTTGCTGTTGACCCAAATCATATTCTTCTAAACTTTCCCCCTCATTCCATAGTTTAGCCCATTAAAAGTGAAAACCAAGTTTTCACTTTTCCTAAACCTAGGAATCAAGACACCACAAGATATAATCTACTGAGTTTTATAATTTCTATCTTGATTAGATTGCCTTTATTGTAATAATTATACAAAGACAACATAATTATTATAACACATTTATAGTATTCCTAGTATTTTAGCTCTATGAAGAAAATAGCTACTCTTTATTAGACTTACTTGTTTGTTTGTTTGTTTGTTTGTTTGTTTACTTACTTACTTACTTACTTACTTACTTACTTACTTACTTACTTACTTACTTACTTACTTACTTACTTACTTACTTACTTACTTACTTACTTACTAAATTTGTATGCCGCCCCTCTCCGTAGACTCGGGGCGGCTCACAGCAATAGTAAAAAACAATGTACAATACAAAAAAACATAAAGCAATTATATTTATTGGAAATAAAACTTTAACACACCCAATATTTTATCAGCAAAATGGAGGGGGAGATTTTTACAGCAACTGTTTCATTGAAATGACATAAAATAGATGATTTTTCAAAAAATGTTTCTTATAAGATAGATATGCTTACTTTCTAGGAATTCCATCTTTGTTTCTTCTGTGTTGACACACACTGCATTGAAACCGTTGGTGGGAACTGTGTTGCGCTTTACATGGTTAGTTGCTAGTGAATAGAGAACACTGGTTTTTCCAGCCCCATCTAAGCCTAGAACCAAGATTTGCTTGCTGGATGGTTTATCCTACAAAATACAAGACCAAACAATTATCAGAAAAAACAGATAGACATTTGAATACATAAAATAATGGAGTTATGATTATTTGGTCAACTTCACTTACTAGTGACAGACCATACACATTAAACTGACTACATATACATTGGGTTGGAATTCCAGGTCAGCATAGTTACATTATTCAATGTAAGTACTATACCTATCAAATGTTTTAATTAGATTTGTTTTGGCTAATTCAGAATAAAAATTATACATGTTGCAAAAGGTGCTTAGAAACTGAAATAGATAATTTTCCAAATGTTATTATAGCAATTATTGAATGGTGGTTCACTGTTTCTGATTTTACTTGGAATAGTTAGGTGGGTTGACAGATACCGTATTTTTTGGAGTATAAGCCGCACCTAGATTTTAGAGGTGGAAAACAAGGAAAAAGTATTCTGAACCAAATGGTGCAGTAATATTATTTAATAAAATACCAGTGTAGCAGAATACTTTTTACAACCATGTACACTTTTTACAAACTTCAAACTTGACAGCTTTACGACTTGTGGACTTCAACTCCTAGAATTCCTCCTCTGGTCATGCTAGCTCAGGAATGGGAGTTGAAGTTCATTTGAAGACCCTTGCACCTAGGTCTTCAAACTTGACAACTTTAAGAGTATGGACTTCAACTCCCAGAATTCCTCCTCCAGTCATGCTAGATTGGGTAATTAGAAGGCAAAAACAGCCCCATTTTTGCAAAAAAAAAACCCAGGCTGTTTCTCACCCGTTTTTTTTTCCCAAAAATTGGGTGGGCAAAGGGTCTAGGAGGATGGCAAAAATGTTCCCATTTTTATGAAAAATGAGACATTTTTCACCCACTTTTTCACAAAAATGGAGGCATTTTTGCCTTCCCACAGTCCTCAGAAGCGCGCTGCAGGCTCCCCAAACCTTTTCCCCACCTAATTTTTGCAAAAAAAAAACCTGCCGAAAAACTACCTGTTTTTCGCACAGTGGCATTTTTGCCATTTCCCAGCACCCAAGAGTGCTCTGCAGGCAGGGAGGCAGTGCTTTGGAACAGCAAAAATGACTGCATTTGGTGTATAAGACACACTGACATTTCCACCCTCTTTTTTTGGGGGGGGGGGGGGATGCGTCTTATACTCTGAAAGATATGGTACTTAGATTTCTCAGCAGTCAAGTAAAACAAAGAAAAGTTCTCCTAGAAATCTAGACATTAGAAAGCTATAATTACAGACAAGCCTATAAACAGCTATCCAAAATATGCGTATTACTCTGAAAATTATACTGATATATACAGCTGGGATAAACATCTGGTGATCTTCTGGTGCAGGAGTCTCCAACCTTAGCAACTTTAAGACTTGTGGACTTCAACTTCCAGAGTTGGAGTTGAAGTCCACAAGCCTTAGTTGCCAAGATTGGAGACCCCAGTTCTACTGCACATGTGTCAAACTCACCACATCACATTGTTGTCACATGATGTTTTGAAATGTTTCCCCTATTTGCAAAGCTAGAGTGGGCATGGCTCGCAGGCCGCCAGTTTGATACTCCTGCTCTAGTGGTTACTAAACTTCAAGTCATTGCAGCCAATATAACCAAGGATGCTTTGAGTTATACCTCTACAAATCCAGTCTTCTTGGAATTTGGGCTGACTTAACTAATCAAACGTATAATAATAACAAAATCCAGAGGGTCAAATGTCCCCCCCCTCCCAAAAAAAATATAATTCTTATTAAATCAACAGTAACATATCAAAACAGACAAATCAGTCTTCTCAATCTAAAATCTTTCATCTATCTTTAAATCAAAATCCCATAGGCCCCAGCCAATAAGGGCAAATATTATAAAGGTATGCAGAATGGATGTGCAAAAGATATTAGGATATTGGAAAGGCAACGAAAAAAATTGGCCTCATTCATTATTTTATTTCCATTACTGACTTTAAAAGGACAAAAATGCTAGGGTTGTTAAAAAATACCTTAAAGAGGACTGGGATCTTGTTCATATGATGCTTTTTAATCATACAATATATGTGATAAATGATGATATAGCTACCAAGTTTAATCCTCTGTAGTTTCATTTCACTGGGACAGATCTTAAGAGGTTGAACATTGCTAAGAACATTAATTATTAAGCAAAGAAAGTGATATGGGTACATAACAACAACGAAACAAACAATTCCAAATGGCTCACTACTTAATTGGTCTGGCATTCAAAGTGCTAAGATACCAAGGTAAAGCAAAGGTGGGCTAGGCCCTCTGGAAGGTTTCTATTCTTCTCTCTTTCCACTCTGCATTATTAGGATTCTACCTGACTGACTTTATCTAAGCCTTTCATGATCTCAAAGCGATAAAATAAACCCATAATGGTTAGGATCTATGACTGCCTTCAGATAATTAAAAAGTACCAAGAGCTTACAAAATCTAAATTACAGTTTGAGCCACTTTTCTCCCTCAGTGTATTTGTTCCAAAAGCTACAGTAATTTTACTTAAGAGTAGAAAAACTACTAGTTGATGTATAACTTTTTAGGAGCTTTCTTCAAAAAAAATATTTGAATGCAATCAGGTTGTAATCAAGCCTGCAAACAAAAGATTATCATTGAAAAACAAAGCACTATGACCATGCTTGGTGAAATATTGAGATGGAAGAATTGTTTTTGTTTCCTATGCTTGAAGCAAAACCCAAACAATTCCCAAACAGATAAGGATCCAGTAACAATAAAAATGAATGTTCCCATTGGAAAAAATAATGGGAAACCAGAGTTGAAATGTAACTTCTTGCTATACTTTTCAACACGTGTTCTTCTAATGCTGGACCTAACTAGCAGATACCCTGAACACCAATTATCCTTTTAGACTAGTGGTATGCCGGCACATTTAAACTAACACATTTAAAGGAAATAGAGCCCCTCCTTTATGATACCAGGTTACAACGCCTTGGTCTCTTCAGCCTTGAAAGGCGGCGTTTAAGGGGTGACTTGATCAAAGTGTATAAAATCATGCATGGGATAGAAAAAGGTGGATAAAGAAAAAATATTGTCTCTATCACACAATACTAGGACAAGGGGGCACTCCCTAAAGCTCATAGGTAAGAAAGTGAGGACAAATCAAGGGAACTATTTCTTCACACAGAGGGTCGTTGGTTTATGGAATTCACTTCCAAAAGAGGTTGTGACAGCTGTCAGCCTTGATAGTTTCAAGGCAGGATTAGACAGATTCATGGATGCCAAGCATATAGATGGTTATTAAAACATGACCAAGTGCTGCCTCTATGTTGGTTGAGGTAGGCAGGATTCCCTTGAGTACCACTTGTTGGGGGTCAAAAGAAAGGGAGGGTCTCAGCTGCCCCAAGTCTTCAGAGAGGGGCAGCATACAAATCTAATAAATTATGATTATGATTATTAATTATTATTATTATTATTGCCTTCTCTTTCTGCTCAAGATCCCCATGGACAATTGGTGGGCCACTGTGTGACACAGAATGCTGGACTCGATAGACTATGGCCTGATTCAGCATGGCTCTTATGTTTTTGTGTTCTTAACTCCCCAATTGTGGATGCTGTCAAAGTCCCTGATGAAGACAATGTCTTCATTGGGACTAAGTGCAACCCAGCCGTGTGGGGTCACTCACAAACGCGAATCCTAGAAAGAAGACTTGGACACATTCTCTCTCTGGGTGAAATGACACGGTATAGAGCCATGTACCTCTTTTTATTTGGGAACATAAGGAAATGGGGATAATTACACATACATGTCAAGTGATACATCACTTCAAACATATCTTTGAGTTCTTCCTATTCCCACAGATATCATAAAACAATTTCCTAGAAACTCTTCCTCAAAGCAGATGTTTCTCACACCTAATTTCTCTGAAGCCTTCTTCCTTATCACAACTAATCTTCCTTAATCACCCTCTTGTCCTGTGTATGCTTCAGGCAATGTAAATCTCCCCCTTTGATCCTATAATGTCCTGTCCAGAGTGATGTAAACTTTGTTTATCAGTGAAATGTTTATTGAGCCCTTTTGTTTCCCTTCACCAGTAATTACCAAGGATACAGATTAGGCAAGTTAGTGCCCTCCTATCCTGGCTTATAGAATCAGGGTAAGCAGAGTATTTTTATGCTAGAGATCCAGATATATAAATCCTATTCTAACATTTATGCCATACTGCAACACAAAATTAATCTAATTAATTAAAATTTTAAATCATTTTAATCTAATGTAATTCCCCAATTAAATCTAACTAAAAATCCTTACAAATTATACCTTGAAAAAATTTGCTGTATAAAAACTTCTATAGATTATTTGCTTCGAGTGACTGTGGAACCAAAATCCACTGACATAGCCCAGGCGATTGAAGAAGGCGAGGAGTAAAACCAGAGGTGATCCACTACTGCCATCTTGAAAAGCACGTAACAACTGTCTTCTGCAGTCCAGACCCTTCGGCAAAAACCAGGAGATTGACAGAAGTGAGGAGAGAGATCTGAAGAGACCTAACGTGAGTCCACCACATTTGTGCTTCACTACTACTCTTGTACTTCATCTGTAAGATGTCCTCTGTACGTAGCCCTTCCAAGTATATCACTGAGCCTACCACTCCAAACAATTCCCAACAAGGCTATTGCAACTGACCACATTGATTCATCTATAATAATTTCCTAATTAATTATTAATGTTTAACTTGTTAATATATTGATTGTAATAGTTAAAATTAAGTTCTTATGGCATTTCCGGATCCTTGCACAAATGGATAGCTGCATTCCTATCAAACAAGCAACAGATAGTTAAAATAAATGCTATTTCAAACCAGCACCAGTTAATAGCAGGGTTCTCCGAGACAGAGTTCTAGGACCAATACTCTTTCTGCTATATATAAAAGACCTTTGTGATCATATTGTAAGCATCTCCATTCTTCTTGCCAATGATGTCAAATTATTTAATACCACAGACAATTCTAGTACCCTACAAAATGACATAGATTACCGGTATGTATCTGAATGGTCAAACAATTGGCAACTCCAAATCTCTGCTAACAAATGCTCAGTCCTGCATATTGGCAATAAAAATCAGAATATCAAATACAAGCTGGACAGAAACTATCTAAAAGATACCCTACACTCTGTCAAGGACCTTGGTGCACTCATTTCAAAAGATCTAAGTCCCTGAGCTCTCTGTGTAACAACATAGTTTAAAAGGCATTAAGAGTTGTAACCTTATTTTACAAAGTTTTCTCTCTGGTAATGTTACACTTCTAAACTAGGGCATACAAAACCTTTGCCAGACCTATCCTTGAATACTGCCTGGAACCCACAGTGTATTTCAGACATTAATACATTAGAGGAGATCCAGAGGTTTTTTACAAGAGTATTCAACTCCTCTGCTTGCAATAAAATTCCTTCATCCAGCAGATTTAAAATTTTAGGCCTGGATAACCTTCAACCAGGCTGCCCACATTCTGACCTAAGCTTAGTACACAAGATCATCTACCTTAATGTCCTGTTAACAACTACTTTACTTTCAACCTCAGTAACACTAGGGCTATTAATAGATACAAACTACCGGTAAATGTAATCCGCTCTAATCTTGATTCCAGAAAATACGACTTCTGCAATAGAGTAATAAATGTCTGGAACACTTTACCTGATCCTGTTGTTCCTCTAACCCAATGTTTCCCAACTTTGGCAACTTGAAGCTATTTGGACTTCAACTCCCAGAATTCCCCAGCCAGCGCTGGCTGGGGAATTCTGGGAATTGAAGTCCAAATATCTTCAAGTTGCCACGGTTGGGAAACACTGCTCTAACCCCGCATACCTTTTTCCTTAAACTCTCTACTTGTGGACCCTACACATTTTTAAAGAGGTCCTTAAGGGGGTAAGCACGCATAAGCACACCAGCACGCCTACTATCCCTGTCTTACTGTACCCGTTTGTATGTACTCATTTTATGGCTATGTTTTGTTTCTTTGTATCCATTTATTTGTGCCATTTTTTCATGTGTCCTGTTTCTTTACACTTGTTGACAAAATAAAATAAAATAAAAGAATAGAATAAAATAAACAAAATAAAATGGGCAGATTCTAAGAGGATGGGATGAAGCAAGATTTGTTTCTATTTATTCTTTTATAACCTCCCATCCACTATGTGGTCTGAGCCCACCTGCACTTACCCAGGAGCCTCAGTGTCCTCGGAGAGGGGAGGCATACAATTCAATTCAATTCATTAGATTTGTATGCCGCCCCTCTCTGAAGACTAATAAATATTATTATTATTATTATTATTATTATTATTATTATTATTATTATTATTATTATTATTATTATTATTATATGTTTTGACTTCCATATTTCAACCCAGCACCTAATTTTAAACCAACAACCATCTTCTTCTTCTTAAAAAAAGAAGGGAAAAAACACACTTTTGCAAGGTTTTCAAAAAAAGCAGATGTTGAATTAGTTTTGTTCCCACAGCTTTCCTTCTTTCCGACCAATACTGAGATTAGGAAAACGTGTCCCAGAAACACAGTTCCCACCAGAACCATTCTTCCTTAACTCCCATTTGTGAGAAGGGAGCAGCAGCAGCAAACACTTTATAATTTTTTTAAAAGAAAAAAAAATTACAAGTCATTAAGAGTTTTGCCCGTTCGACTTCTACCGACAAGAACCGTGTCTAAATGCACGAGGTTCGCTACTTTGCAGCCTTGAAAGTTAATTCACCTCGCGTTCAACTACCTGTCCCGCCGGCGGCTCCATGCTTCCTTCTTGCATCCCAAGCCGGAGCAGACGTGGCTGATCTTCGCCTCCCGCAGGCTCTGGGGTGGAGAGGTAATTGCGCCAAAGAGCGTAGGCGACCCCACCGGTGATGGCAACTGCCGTGCCCACGAAGGCGAATTGCCGCAGGCCGCCCTCCATGATCTCTCTTGGAGGAAACCGCGCGCGCGGGGCGGGGCGGAAAAGGGACGCCACAAGATCGGCGCCGTTTACTCCGCTCCCCGCCCCCCCCGTGCGGAGGCGGAGCCCAATTCCAAGGCCCGCCTACTTCTCGTTGGAGCTCCGCCCCCGCTGCGTTCACAATAGCTTGCCGCCGGAAGAAGGTTCGCGCGGTTTCTTTCAAGCGGATGCGTCTTCGTATAGTGTGAAGAGGCACGGAGGAATCGGGGCCTTTTAAAGGACGATCCTGTCAGCTTGTTTACGGAGCTGTTATTTCCGCTTGAAGCAAGGGTAGGCAAAGTTGGCTCTTCATTGACGTGTGGACTTCGACTCCCTGAATTCCTGAGCTGGCATGATTGACTCAGGAATTCTGGGAGTTGAAGTCCACAAGTCATAGAAGAGCCAACTTTGCCTACCCTGCGCCGAAGCGAGCGAGGGCTTAAGTGATAAAATATGTGAGATAAAATCTCTGTCTCTATGATTTTATCAGGATTTCTTCGGGCAGCTGAAAAAAGGATGGCTTCACTTGGGCAAGACACGGGGGTTGGTTTTCAGTCTGTGCGCTAATATGTAGTTCAGTCAAGAGCTCCAGCAATGCTGAACGAGAATGCATATCATAGATCTAACCTCTTTTCTTTCTGAACACATTCAATGTGTATATATTTCTACCCACCAAGAAAAAAAAGTCATTACCAATTAGACATTTAAAAAAAGTTTAAATGCTTCTGCAACATTCATCGTTGTTTTACTTATGACATAGCAATTGCAAGGTGCATTGGTGCTTAAAATCATCTGTCTCTTCTGCCCCCCCCACCTTTCTTTAAATTTTTTTAAAACTTTATTGTTGTAAACTACAGTCCTACTGGAGTTGGGCAACAGATAAATCCAATTAAATAAATAAATAAATAATAAACTGAATGGGTACCTTATTCAAACATACAACTGTTGATTTAACCCTTGGTGAACCCTTTTAGTGAGGGTTTAAAGTTACAACAGGTCTCAAAAAAGTGATGATAATTTTTCAGACAATTACAGCATCCACATTGTCATATCATTTACATTTGGATGCTTGGCAACTGGACCACTGCAGTGTTCCAGGATCATGTGATCATCTTTTGCAACCTGACAAGCAAAGTCAATGGAGAAGCCAGATTCACTTAACCGTGTTACTAACTTAACTAGTGATTGACTTAACAATTGTGTGTGTGGGCGGGCGGGGGGGGGGGAGTTGTTATATGGTGCAAAACTCACAACATTTTTTTCACTTAGCAATATAAATTCTGGCCTCAATTGTGGTCATAAGTTGAGGATTACTTGTACTCTTAATAGTCTATGAAAGGAAAATTAGGGAATATAGAAACTGATAAAATAAAAATGCATAATGTAGCATTTTAAAATGTTACTGCAGAGTAAAATATTGGATGACAGTATTATAGCTAAAATCTATTGGGGGGTTCCCCCCCATTTTGGAGTTAAATATTGAGCATTTGTCCTCTGTTCAATTTTGATTCCCTTTTATACTATCAATACACGAGTTTTGTTAGGATATTCTAAGTTGGGTGCATTTTAGTAAAATAAAAGTTGGCAAAAGTCAGAGATATAATTAGAACAAACTCAAGTTATAGAAAAGAATGAAACCTCAGTAGGAGTTCCAGGCTTTTTATTTTTCATCCAGTGTCATAAACTGCCTATCTAGTGATCTGTGCTAGTTGCTACTAACCAGTCAACATATGGAAAAATCAGCTAAAGACTATTTTTAAAACGTTGTCAAGTAAAATAAATAACTCAATTCCTTCTTAGCATTGCTATTCAGTCCCAAATTAGTTAAACGTCTTCTTGAAATGTTCTGTTAATTCAAAAATAAATAATGCCCCCAGCAATGGAGTCTAATACAAAAACAAGCTTTTTGTATAAAAAAATTAGAGACCAAACACAATTTTGAAAAATTCATCTTGTTTTTGTTTGACCTTTATTAAGCTCATAGTTCTCATACCAAGAAAAAATATAGCAATTTCAGCTCCTTGCCCTGATCACCAGCCTCCCTTCCCACCTTTCTTTTTTTTCTGTTGCTGTTTCTTTTTTGTTGCTGCTGCACCAGGAGGCTTTTGGTGCCTGGGGGGTATCATGTTGCTTGTTGATGCTGATGGAATAGCCGTTACAGTACCAGGCCGTGGGGATGTAGGTGGGCTACTAGCAGTTTTACTAGCATCCCTGCAAAAAAAGAATAATATAAAAGTTGATTTTAGTTTATAGCATATGAAAAGACCAAAACCCATTACATATAAAGAAATTACAATATTCACATATTTAAGACCAATAAACTACATATAAATGTTAACTTTTGCTTGCAAAGAACTGAAGAGGCCTTTGAAAATGGCTTTAGAGGACAGCTGGAAGAACTGCTACCAGGGCAACAATCAGACAAGTGGGATCAGAGTCCTTTCCCAGAAACTATGGTAACTTGAGAAAACACTTCAGAAAGTTCCCCTCCCCAATTCATACAAAGATAAGGAGGAAACACATTAAGATTTGAAATATTATTTCACTAAATCTATTGTAATAAAAAAAGTTTTAGACCAAAATGGCATCGGTTTCTTTCTCTAGAAAGCTTTGTAAGGTTGACAAGCATTTAAATAGTATATATGGCTATTTCCACTAACAACTGTCAACTTACTATCTTTGACAATCTGTACTAAGTTCCAAATCTAATCAAAGACCTTCTAAACAATTTTGGTAATAAGCTGTAGAGTATTTATCTCAAAGACACACAGCAATATATAGTTGACTAATAACACCCACTAAATACTGGGAAAGTAAACAAGATAGTTGTGATGGCTTGCTGCTTGATATGCCAAATTTATTACAGATCGTTTGTTTCAAAACCAATTATGTAGCAGCTTTTGTCCCATAATTAGAGGTGGCTAAAGATGAAGATTAGTTCATAATATTATGCTACTATTCGATGTTACCACAAAACTTTTCAAGCCTTTTAAAAAGCAAAACTTCCCATGGAATTTCCCAACTGTAAAAAGTAAAATTACTATTTCTCCAGAGGCTTCATTCAGTGTATAAGATGCCCCCAAGTTTTCATTCTCTTTTGGGGAGTAAAAAGGTGCGTCTTATACTCTGAAAAATACGGTCGTTGTTAAGTGAATCTGGCTTTCAGTTGTCAAGTAGCCATAAGTATAAAAAACAGACAAAAGTCACTTTTCCCAGTGCTGTTGTAACTTTGAATGGTCACTAAATGAATGTTTGTAGGTTAAGGACTACCTATGACATCCACACAAGTTTAAATAACTAGTTACTCACAATTCAGAGGAAGCTGCCATCATTGCTCCCTGAGTTCCTTTCCCAACTTGGTCCTTCTTCTTGCCTTTCTTTCTTCCACGATAGTAAGTACGTTCTCGCATTGGAAGCCACCGTTCAGGATCAGGTGTCATTTTAGGATCATAATTCTTCGGCAGTTTTCCTACATATTATTTGGAATAGAATGATTACTTGTATGCTCTGTTTAAGGATAGCTTCATGGCAAAACTCATATAGCCCAACATTTTATTACACTGCACAACTCATATAATCCAAGTTTTATATATGGACAATGACTTTTTATTAATTGTAGGCTATATATCCTTTTTCAAAGTCCCTTTTTGCAGTAATACTATATCACCACAAATAGCATATTATGCAAAGATGAAACTCTGGCTTGTGAAAATTGGATTTGTTTCAAGCATGGCAGGGTTTTTTTAAATTTAGAAGAGGCATTAAAAAATTAATAAAATCTATCTAATCTTGCATCCAGTTGTGACTAAATTGCTTTTGGGAAGCAGGATAGTAGGTTTTCCTTGTTTCATCCAGCAATTAGATATCAGAAATGTATTACCTTCTAAATAATAATTTAGTCAGAGAGGCTACAGCTAATGCTGCATTATAAAGTCAAATCAAATCTACATTTTTAAATTGTTATTTTTAGCTGGGAAGTGTATAGATTCTAATAGCCAAGTTCCCCAACATATGCAGCTGCGAGAGCAATCATGGGCTTCCCCAGGTATGCCCATGTCACACCAACACCCTGCAGTCTGCATTGGTCACAATTCAAAGTGTTGGTTATGACCTATAAAGCCCTTCATGGCATCGGACCAGAATATCTCTGAGACCATCTTCTGCCGCACGAATCCCAGCAACCAGTTAGGTCCCACACAGTTGGCCTTCTCCAGGTCCCGTCGACTAAACAATGTCGTCTGGGGGGACCCAGGGGAAGAGCCTTCGCTGTGGCGGCCCCGACCCTCTGGAACCAGCTCCTCCTGGAGATTAGGATTGACCCCACCCTCCTTGCCTTTCGCAAACTCCTTAAAACCCACCTCTGCCATCAGGCATGGGGGAATTGAGACATCTCCCCCAGGCTTATATAGTTTTATATATGATATGCTTGTGTTGTATGTTTTTAAAATAATGGAGTTTTAGATATTTTTTAAATATTAGATTTGTTCATTGTATGCTGCTTTACTATTGTTGTGAGCTGCCCCGAGTCTGCAGAGAGGGGCGGCATACAAATCTAAATAATAATAATAATAATAATAATAATAATAACAACAGCAACAACAACAAGCTAGTACTGTAGCAATAAGAAACTCACCCTTCTTTTTCTTCTTCTTTTTCTTAACATCCCCTTGTCTAAAAAAAAGGAAGGAAATGTTTGAAATGAAGTGCATGAGAAGGTTTGAAGTTGATGGTTGCCAAAGAAGAATTTTTCAAGACTTTAGATTTAGTATTAAAAAGGGAGAGAGAGAAATATATAACCAGTATATTTGTTTTGTTTATGGAACTGGTCTTCCTTTTGCCTGAGATTATAATTTATTCTACAATAATTTTAGAAATCTTATTTTACCCTTGTTCTTTTTGTTGATTTTCGATTGTGGGTTTCCCGCCTTTTTTCCGAATGTATGTTGCTCCATGTGAGTTTTCCAGTGCGTCTATATCTACCTTCAAAGACATTGAGTCTGAAGAAGGCAAATGTTTGCTAAGACTATTGCAAGGAAAGAGCTTAGGAATAACAACACAGATAAAATAAATAAAAGCAAAAGGTTGATTTAAATCTTGAAACAAAAAAACATGAAGGTGAATAAAAAGATAACTTGATGTACAAGTTTACTTGGCACACAGGCCCACTTGATGGAATGACAAACACTGCCGGTAGACTCATCTCCTCAACCTCATAGAAAGGATACACTTTGGCTTTCTCAGCATCAACCAGTGAGTAGGCAGAAATCAGCTGAGCCAAGGTATGGACATCATCTGGATTCTGTCTATGAAAATAAAGAGCTGAATTAATTAGATATCTTTTCCACTAACACCAGAGAAATGATTTCTGGATATCAGCAACCATGAAGTATCCCAGTGCTAAAAGCCATGGGAATTACAAGTAGTATTTCAAGAACTATGTAGCCTCTTTACTTCTTGCTTGAAGCATAGCTGCAGCTCACAGCTGCTCTAGTCACCTACCTCCACATATCAGGAAAGAGACAGGAAAATCCAGCTGGATTTAAAAGATGATTTATATGTTGTTTTATTAACCCAACGCTCACTTACTTTAGGGCTTGGTCAGCATGGCTACAAACCTAAGTTTTTGCTGGATGGAATAAATTTATCCAAGCTACAGCTAGAAAAGACCTTGAGAAAAGTCTATATAGTACAAGTAGTAGCTTGGTACTCAACTGCTTTGAAACTCATCGAATTTGGTAGCCAATGCATTTTGATGTGAACATTTTGTCCCAGCACTCATTGTTTGTTTAGTATTCAACACACAAGCTAGAACTTGTCAGTGTCAACTGCCTCATGATTCACTACCTTATTCCTTATGGGAAAAACCTGTGTGGTATTAATCATTTTTGCTATTGTTTTGCATCCCAGAACCAATTAAAGATGAGTACTAAAGTACCACTATACCTGAATTAACTGAGGTTGAATACTGACTCAGATTTAAAACTACCAACTACTATGGAAAGCACTGCCTAAGCTCTACCCAATCTGCCAAAATACTTCAACAGGGACTAGCTTCACAGGATTATTACAAAGATCAGATATAGTAATTTCTCTCAACAACAATAGATCAGTTAATATAACAAAACGCAGTACTGTATAGAAAAATAGTAAGTTAGAAAATATAAAATGCATCCAAAAATTTATTTTTATTAGAGAGCACTTAGTGCAGTGGCAGTACTCTAAGTCAGATTTTATATATTGAATGCTTACAAACTAGAAAGAATCACAGGGCAGCTAATACATTATCCAAGAGGAAAATTAAAAGTTTGCCCATTCTTAAAGGTTTAGTCCAACAACAATTTTTTAAAAATCTAATGAACAGTGTTGTAAATAATGTTCCAATTTTAAATTCAATAGACTATCCCTTGATCTACCAAAATAAAGATAGGGAGCAAGGATCCATGGAACTTTGTGTTTAACTGAAAAGATAGTGTACAATCTTCTCTAACAAGAGTGAAATTGCTCTTTGGGAAGACGGAAAGTGTGGAATTTTGATCATGAAATATCAAAAGCAATGAAACTTTATTTGAATGTTGGCTAAGAGGTTTATATATTTGATATTTGTAAAATTGCTTTTTAAAAGCCTATTAACAAACACAAAGGCTAAATCCACATTTGTAGTGAATTTTTCTTTCACTATTTACCAAGGGATCCTTGAGATTTGTTTTCTGAGGGATCTCTCAAAATATTGGCTGAAGTGCAAAGAAAATCATTATTTTTCTCCATTGCTTCAAAGCTATGAACTGTGAAATTAGACCATGTCTAATTCTGATCCATGCTCTAACTACTACCATGTTTGGATTTAACATACCAGGATTTAGTTTATGTTGTTTTTAATATATTTGCTCAGGAGCATACTTGTGAATGTCTTTCTCACTTCCTGTAAGCCTCTCTTTTTTAAGGATTCTCAGACTTACTTCCACAGTTCCTCAAGGTCACTGATGGCTTCCTTCTTTCGGCCATGCTTTAGCTTGAAGTTAGCAGCTTCTCTTATTAATGACAAAAGTATTGGAGACTTGGGCTGAAAAAATACAGTATTTGTTTACAATTAATTAATGCTGGTGTGAGATGCCTGCTCTGGCTTTCAGAATGTTAGCCTCCAAAGTCAATTATGTATCAATCTGAGTAGCAAATCTATATCCCGATTTGAAGCTCATGTATAAACTTGTTCAGTTATTTTTATATTTAACTTTTCATTAGATGTCACAAATTGGCAAGGATTTACAAAGCATGTATAATTTTTGTTATACATAAATATTTATTGTAGGATAGTATACAGTGTTCCCTCGATTTTCGCGGGGGTTACGTTCCAAGACCTCCCGCGAAAATCGATTTTCCGCGAAGTAGCGGTGCGGAAGTAAAAACACCATTTTTGGCTATGGACAGCCAAAAACTACCCCTCTCACCGGCTTTCTTCGGACATGGGTCCTCCTGCAGCAGCGCTGCCGGCCACCGTTCCCCGTAGGCACCCGCCCGCCCGCCGTTCGCCCGCCGTTCGCTCGCCCGCTCACTCGCCGCTTGCCCATTCGCCCGGCCGCCCGCCGTTCGCCCACCCGCTCGCTCGCCCGACCGGCCACCCGCCCGCCCGCCGTTCGTCCGGCCACCCGCCATTTGCCCGGCCGCTCGCTCGCCGCTCGCCCGCCGCCCGCTCCACCTCTCTTTCTCCTCTGCTGCAAGAGAGGCGGCGCACTCTTCCCATCTCCCTGCCTGCGCACCCGCCCGGAACAGAGCGAAGGGTTTTCTTATTTTGAATGTTCCGGGCGGGCGGGCTGGCAGAGAAAGTGAGAAAGAGAGTGACAGAGAAAGAGGGGGGAGAGCAAGAGATAGCAAGAGAGAGAGAAAGAGTGAGAGAAAGAAAACAAGAGAGGGAAAGTGAGAAAAAGAGAGAGAGCAAGAGGGGGAGAGATAGAGAAAGAGAGAGAAGGAAAGAAAGAAAGAGATGAGAGAGGGAGGAAGAGAGTGTGAGAGAGGAAGAAAGCAAGATAGAGAAAGAGAGAAAGAAAGAAAGATGAGAAAGGAAGGAAGAGAGTGAGAGAGGAAGAAAGAGAGAGAGAGAAGAGTGGAAGGAAGAGAGAGAGAAATGATAGAAAAAAGGGGAGAAAAAAAGAGAAATGAGAAAATGATTGAAGCAGAGAATGACAGGAAAGAAAGAGAAAGAGACAGAGAAGTGATTCTTGGTGATGACGTATGACGTCATCAGGTGGGAAAAACCGTGGTATAGAAAAAAAACCGTGGAGTATTTTTTAATTAATATTTTTTGAAAAACCATGGTATAGCGTTTCGCGAAGTTTGAAGCCGCGAAAATCGAGGGATCACTGTACTACAGAACACTGAAAAAATTTACACCTTTGAAACTCAAGATTTTTTTAATACTGAAATTCAAGAAATAATTTGAAGTAGTAATGGCTAAGATAGATGATATAGTTTTTAGTTTTTAATTTTTTTAAAAAAACAATAAATTGGTTTCAGTACCTCCCAATTATCAATCATTCTTTCCCTGAATACACATTTCTATATGTATTCTACACATTTGGTTCCTTACCAATTCTGTTTCAAATCAACAAAGCTACAGCTATTTAAAAAATCACTTATTGTTGTGAAATTACTTTAACACCTATCCATTGAGATGGGGTTAGTGCATAATTCCAGGCCATAGAACGTCTCAGATCACTGATAACTGGGGGATATTTTATTATTAATTATAATTGGAGGCATACTTTATCTATCTATGCAATTGAAAGAACAACTGCTTATTTCTGATGGTATTTCTTCAACTCTGCTGTTTCCCAGAATTTTCCAAATGACACATTCTATTCAACCTGCCCCAAAACGTGATGCAATAGCCATGGCATTGCAGATGTTTTTGAAAGTTAGAAGGGAAGAAACCATTCAAATATAATTATGGTGGAGGGTTTTGTTTATTGTTTTCATTGTTGTTTTATTTATTTGTTTTTATGGTAGTTGTAAACCACCCAAAGTTGCTTAAGAAGTCACAGAAATCTTTTAAGAAAATGAACACTTGGGGACTTACTATTCTAGAGAAAGTTGCATTTAATTCAAAAACAAGATCTTCACTCCTACAACTATACATTACCACCTCTTGAATCACATCTACATTCTATAACTTACCTGGCATTCTTGATACCATTCAATGGCTTGTGCCAAGACTTCTATTGCACTGTCAATATCTTCTTCGTGGCTATACATTGTCACCAATGCTGATACCTATAGCCATTCAGAAATGGATGATCGATAGAAGAAAAACAACATTTATTTAAATAATAGATGCTGAAAAGAAAGACTATAATTGTGCTTTAATTGTAACTTTCTCACTGGGCAAATTGTGTGTAAAAATGAATAGAATCAAGAGTAATGGAATCACTACTCAAGAAATAAATTATCTTTCAGAACTAAAAAAAAAATCAAACAAATAAATGTTATACATTTTAGAAACAAAAAAATGTTTTCTTGCCAATAATATACCAAGGAAGGAGTAGTCCTATTCTTTTGGCCTTCCAGAGGCTCATAAAACCTGATCCAGAAGACTTTTGGAAGTAGACTGCTATAAAATGTCCCGCACAAGGATTATTGTAATCATAATTTTTACTGAAATTGTTTATACTTCTTTATTATTGGTGTTATTGCATTGGCTGCAATTCTTATTCTTATGCACAACTAAATAAATAAATATAACACAGTGGTTGTGATTCAATGTCACAATTTGTACTAATTAGTTGTTAGTTGTGCTAGAATGACTTCAAAAGCAAATTCTAAATTTCTTGTTTTATCACGGAATTTATAACTATGTTCATATATGCTTTAATATTTCTATAACTCACCATGCCAGGTTTATGCCTTAATTCATCTATGCTCCTTAGGATGATGCATGCTTTTGTCACGCTGCCTTTGATAAGAGAACAAATGACATAATTATCAATATTCTTATCCAGTCCTTTAACAGACATTAGATTTACCATTTAAACAAAAGGAAAGAGGCAACAGCAAACAAATCTTCAGTTAGAGCTGCGGGTGTATCACAATATTTAATTATTTATTATTAAACCTGTGTGCTACCTATCTTGCTAGAAGCGACTCCAGCCGGCCTGTAGACATACAATATTACATAAACCAGCTTTGTCAGAATATTGGTTATTATTTAAGCAGAAAAGAGTTACCTTATTTTTCAAAGTATAAGACACGCCTTTTTCTCCCCTAAAAGAGGCTGTAAATTTGGATGTGTCTTATACTCTGAATGTAGCTTTTTCAATGCTTCCCCCCCCCCCCCCCCCAACAAGGTGCTAACAATCTTCCCAGCTGTTACCACCGCCTTGCAGGCTTTTTCATTGCTACTTGCTCTGAGTAAGGTTTTTTTTTTAGCCATAACCAGGGGATGAAATAATGCATTGAAGCTGATCAAGGATGCTAGCCAGATGAATATCTAGTAGGTAGATTTCCCCCCCACCCCATTTTCATCCCCCAAAACTAAGGTGCATCTTATATTTTGAAAAATACAGTAATAGAAAAAATTAGAAGGCTTCTGCCTCTGATGAATACAGAAATATCCTTACAAACATGTAGGAAATGCTTGAAATCTTAGAAGGACAAGAAATGATGGAATACAAATGCTATACATCACAGTTAAGTTTTTATCTATTTATCAAATTTGTATGTGATTCTAGTCACAGCATTATTTATATAATTCCCTTGAAAATCAAAACCAATTTTATACAACATATTTAAAAATGCATAACTATAAATTATATTCAATTTATATTTTTATAAATAATTCATCTCACCCTTAAGCACCAAAGGAAGCAATTCTTAAGTACTTGTCTCCCAACAACAGATGCTCAATTAACTATTTTCTTCTAATGCTAATTTATTCTCACAAGAAAACAGCAATATGTTCCACAGAAATAATAATTGAACAAAAACGACACATGAGTGTAATGGTGCTACTATCAGCATATGAAAGTTCTTTAAAGAATTGGTGAGTGGGGGCAGAGTACCTTGTGCAACTTTCAATTGTGCCATGGTCAATTTAATCTCAGATGCTTTCTCAGGATGTTGATCCGCAAACTCCTACAGGGCAAAAGAAAAAAGACTTTGTTTGCTTCAAAATCTACAAAATAGGAACTTTATTATGAGTGACTATGACATAGGGGGATATTTACCTCCCAATAATGAACTCTTAGATGTGAATATACAAAATCTAAGACAGAAGTTCTGCTGAATCAAGCTGATTGAATAAATGAGTGAAGCATTTGGCCAATCAGAAGTATAGAAGATTATTCATAATTCCAATGTTTCTCCTAGCAGCAGTATCCAAGGCATGGAGCCTACGATCTGGGAGGTTGCAAGGCCTAATAGCCACTAATAGCAAATAGTAGACTTTATAGCATAAATTATAGCTTAACTATGAATTATACAAAAACTGCTTCTTCTTTGAACTTTCCTCAAAATTCAAATACTGTATTTCAATCTCTATTTTCTATAACAGAAGTAATGTTATAAATTTTCCTCGTATCTTCCTTTATTGTCTATGCTGCAAGATAAAAAAAACAAAAACAAATATACTATATTTTTCTTAGAAGCTGTAGTGCAGTATTATATTTCTACTAACGTTATTGTCAACTAACATTAATCAAAACTGTAAATCCTCTTCTAACTAGCAATTGCTACCAGTCACAGTTTAAAGATGTTCGTGAATTTTAAAAACCACAAGAAAAATAGTTCTGGCTCATTCACAAAAATATAAAAAGGAATTCAATTTTAATTCAATTCAATTTATTAGATTTGTATGCCGCCCCTCTCCAAAGACTAGGAGAAAGATATTGATTGATAAATTTAACAGCATTAAAACTTTGATTCTTTTTAACCTCTACCAGAAATAAGACTACAAATACAGTTAGTGATAACAGTTTACCATACGCCATGATTATTAGAGAATGAAATGATTTTCAGTGATATACAGAAATATCAAAATAAAAGAATCTTTAAAAGGAAGCCATTAGGGAAAATTATATCAGAGCATTAACTTGCCCCTTAGAGGAAATTTATAGTACTTTTCTTTTCTAGCAGCCAACCAACTATACCTGAAGGAGCTCTATTGCCTTAGTATGTTGTTTTTCTCGACACAACTGAGCTGCATGGATTAAAACAGGAAGGAGGTGTTCAGGGCTTTGTGACTGTAAAGTTGATGCCAGTTTGCGGCACTGATCTGCCTAAGAGGTAAGATTAAAACATTGTCAAGTTCAGAAAACTAATTCAACAAAAAGAAAGCTAGACATATATGTTACAAGCAATAGTATATGTAACAAGGAAACATCTTGAATACTACATCAATAAGATATCCAGTTTGTAGTGACTTTGCTCAAAAGAGAATATAATATATGTAAAAGAATTATAATAAAGAATCTAAAGATTTTATGTAGACTCCACATTATTGAAGAGCCCTGGTGGCACAGGATTACAGGCTAACACTGCCCGCATCTGGAGTTCGATTCTGACCAGCTCAAGGTTTTCTCACCCTTCCATCCTTCCAGGGTCAGTAAAATGAGAATCTAGATTGTTGGGGGCAATATGTTGACATTGGTAAGAGTGTGCTGTAAAGAACTATGGGGTAGTATATAAGTTTAAGTGCTACTGCTACTGTAATTTTCCAAAATAGTATACATACAGTTGTTAAGGGAGTTTTGACCCATTGTACCACCTTTTTTGCTATAGCTGTACAGCAAATTATTGCAGTTATTAAGTGAATCATACCGTTCTTAAGCAAATTTAGCTTTCCTCATTGGCTTTGCTTGTTGAAAGCAACTGAGAAACCTACAAATGGTGATCATATGCTCCTGGGACAGTGCAACTGTTATAAATAATGTGACCCACAGCCCTTTACAATACATGAAATTGTACGGTAGATTTTACAAAGCTTTTTTGGAGAAAGAAAAGCCACTGAGAGCATAATTTTTTACAGACAGGACTTTTGTATTATAAGCTTCCTTCTAACATAAGCTTTCTGCTTTTTAGGAAATTGCTGATCTACTTTTTCTTTAGCAAGTTAAGATTCTTATATGCATGGATGTTTATTTTCTTATGTGAGGAAGTCACTTCCTATATTTTTAAGCTATGTATTTCAAGCCATGTGACATAATAAATGGGTTGACTCCTTGTGCTTACTTGGATAAACCCAGACAAAAGGTTTGAAGTTTTGTTGGCAAGATTTCAGAAATGATTTACCAACGTTTCCTTCCAAAGATTGAGACAGACTGACTCACCCTGGCTTTGTACCCAAGACATGCCTAGAATTCAGAGAATCCTGAGTTCTAACCTGATGCCTTAGCTTAACAAACTCAACATTACCTGATTAGTATACATGGCCAACAAAGCTTTATTGAATTCTATTGCTTGGAGTTGTTTCTTGGACAGTTTATGTTCAACACCTTCAGCATTGGTCAGTTTCACTTTTTTCTTTGAATCAAAGACATTTTGGTCCTGTAAAAGGTGCAAAATGAAATGCTTCATTAACATAAAGGTGGTATTTCATAAGTCCCTTATGACAATCTGTTCATCTACTGCTTTGCGAGCAGAAGGCAGAGCTTTACAAAAATATAGTGTAATTCAAAACATGATAATATTACAAATACTTCTCAGGTATTGTGGCAAACATTCTATACCTTGTTAGTAGTGATGATGTTATTGGCAATGACAGCAAGCAATCCTACATCTGTGGGTCTGCAAAAATAAAATACATCAACTTCTGAAAGTATGTCATTTTTTAAAAGTGTTAAAAACACTATCAAAATACACAGAAATACTTACTTTAGTTTGATTATCTGATTGTAAAGTTGTAGTGCTTCCTCTGAATGACCCTGGAGTTGCAAAATGTAAGCCATTTGACCATGAATAATGGCCAATTCTGCCTCAATGTCTTCTTCAGTCACATCCTAAAACAAATAATACAACATACATGATTTATGATAACTGAACTCTATTAGTTTAAATTACAAACACAATAAATATATTTTGCTACAAATCAGTAACTACAAGTATTTTAAACTTTTAAACGCTTTTTAAAAACAATAACAGCTGTCAATTTTTACTATTTATCTTTTAAAGACCTTGCTACCAAGTCTATAGCTAGATTTTCACTACTACATGTTAGTGAAGGAGTCAGAAAAAAGATATGGTGTTGCTTAAAGGCACAATAGACAGAGTGCTGTTTACGAATCTCCCAGAAAGGATTCTTATGAATTACTTATCTGTTTATTTATTACATTTCAGACTACATTTTACTGTGGTTTATAATTCTAAACTAAAATTCAGAATAAGTACAAAATATGCAAAGACAACATTAAAATGTCAGGTTCCAAATAATGCATCCATCACAAATTGAACTTCGAGGCATTTATTTAGATGCACCATATTGGTGCTAACTGGAAAAGCCAGTACTGAAATTCCCGGGCTTTTCACCCCAATATAGGTTTTAGATTCTTAAGTTTCCAAAACAAACTATCACATTATCCAATCAGGATGGGAGCTCGTTGCTTGCCAACTTCTCTCCTCCGGTCACCCAGCCGCTGGTAAGTGCTTGACTCATCAGCTAGCTATGATGTTATGACTGAAGACTCTATCCTTCCTTAGCTCCAAACTGTGTCAAACTGAATTCGTGTTAAAATAACCAAAGATACAAGCAATCCCACATCAGAATCAAATTCAGGCTTGACAGGGTTTGGAGCTGAAGAAAGATAGAGCCTTCAGTCATAACATCATAGCTAGCTGATGAGTCAAACACATTCCAACAGCTGGTTGACCGGAGGAGAGAAGCAACCAGCTCCCATGTTACAAAATACAAACCACAAATAACCTCCCACAATTTAATAAACATTAAAACCTTTGGATAGCAAATATCAGCTGCAACAAGCTAAACATATCAGAAACAAAAATGATATTGTTCAATTGAACTGAAACTCTTACCGAGTCTTCGGAGAGAGACTGGCGACACAAATCTATAGGGAAAGTGTAACAAATTAATTTTGGAAGATACAAAACCACAAATCAAACATTGAGGCAGTGACAGAATAATAGCAAGTCAAAATGTTATACTCTCCCCAACATAAACATTCGGGTTGCAAGATTTATAAGAAATAGATTTATATGAAATGTGTTTATATAATTTTTATGTTATAAACAAAAAAATAGAGAGAGAGAACTAGATTCTGGATATGTGAAAAGATATTGCTGATTTTGCAGTGTTTCTAGGGACAAGAATGAAGAACTAATCAGAAAGCAAGCCATTTATAATATTAGAATGCAATTCACTCATGATGAGCCGTGATTATACAGATTTCCCCAACCTGGTGCTCACTGTATTCTTTGGTCTACACCAGCAACACAGAAGTAGCAATATCAACATGAACATTCAACCCAGTAGTCCAGAAAAATGGAATTATATTAGAAAACATTTGTGAGTACTGGACTGTGAAAGGTGATATTATTCTCTGCCTAATTATCAGCTTGCTCTGAATTTGAAGTGTGTGCATGTATAAGTGGTTCTAATAAGTATATTAAAACACCTGGTGAAGTTCTGTAATTTCCTAGTTTTGACTAGCCAGATATTATCCAGGTTTATTTTTGTGAGCTGCCCCGAGTCTTCGGAGACGGGCGGCATACAAATCTAATAAATTGAATTGAATTGAATTCAATCTATTTTGAGTCTGGCTATGTACTACCATCTAACTAGGCAGATGGATTAAGCAATTAATTGGGGACATACGAAAGAACTTTTTTATGTACTTTCTAAAATTTATTTTTCTACAGAAATTGAATACCACTGCTTATAAACACAAAATCCAGGGGAAATATTTTTTTTTCTAAATATGGAAATGCTAAATTAAATTTACTACTCATTACCTTCAGCTTTCTGTAGCATTTTCTTCGCCTCGTTCAACTTGCCTTGTCCAATCAAAGCACAGGCAGCATTGTAACACAGCTCATAGGTACCTTCCTGAAGGCCCAGGTCTTCCTGAGCAGAGCAAAATTAATTAATAAGAAATTTAGTTTGAGTAAGTTTAAATAGCTTCTGCTTTATTTAAACTATTCCAATATGAATGGGTAGTTTCAAAACATTACTTTTTGATCATCTGAAGGAAAGGGTAAAATCTCCGTGTAGCTAGAGGATAGTACTTCTTCCCGTCTCATGAAGGAAAAATCTTTCCTTCAACAGCATGAATATACTTAAGCTAATGGTGATTCAACTCCTTCTTTATTGTGCATCCTCTTGCACAGTATTATAACTAGTAAGTTAAATGAACAATGTCTAACAGTTAGCATAATGCACTTAAGTGTCTAAGGACCTCAACTTTGGCGTCATATGGATAGTTTATGAGACAATAGGCTATAGGTCCATCTTCCAGTGACAGAAAAATGCAGCAATATTTCAAGTGTACATCCTTGTAAGCATACGTATCTACAAAAGAAGCATCCTTATTTTTTATGGAAACATACAATGGAATATTAGAACTGCGTTACAAATGTATATTAATAGGACTCTTGCTTTTATACCTATTAGTGTAGTGGTCCCCTACAGAAAGCATTGTAATCTTCTGACTATGAAGACAAGATAATGTATTCATCTATCAATTGCAGAATGGAAAACTTGTCTCCTCTGATTTTTTTGTTCATAAGAGACAAGTAATTCACCAGGGCTTTGCTTCTCTAATATACATATGGCACAGATCTTCAAAATCTAATGCACATTGTTTGAGCTACATGTCTTTCTAATGAGGAACCCAGGAAGAGCTTGAGAAATGTGCTTGAAGGAATTAGATAATTGACTATGGGCAAGTATCAGAGATATGGACAATGTTAATATATATTGCTAGGCCATGTATGATATGCCATATGTTAAATAAATAGGGATATGGACTTGAAACAATTCATTGTAGGCAAGCATATATACCTTTGCCTCTTAAATGACTTGTAAATTCCATCCTCACCTCAATGAATACTTTTGCTACTGATATCAGGTTGAAGGACAATACTCTAAACTGAAATTGATCATTATTGGATCCAAACCTGAGAGACATCTGATAAGAGAGATGCAACTTGTCTGGTGGGCCTCTATCACATCCACCAAACCTAGGAAGTTATCCACAGGAAGGCTTCTATTAATAAGACCATTATAAACTTTAATGCCTGGCAAATATATTTTGAAGCCTCAGGATCCGGATGGCTCTCCAATCTCTATCTTTCTTCATCACCATGAAAAGATGCTACCTGTCCAGCATGGTATCTTTCCAGCTATGGTGCAATTTCTCAACTTGTGTGCCTGCTGAACAGATAACGGTGCCCTACTTGCCTTAGCTCTTTGCTTGACTATTGGAGGGGTACTTGTGATTAAATTAAATTGATAACTCCCAACTCTGCTTGTCTGCTTCCTATCTAAAAGAAGGCAGCGTATGAAATAGAATATGAAAAAACAATGCAGTGCTTAAAACATGTGCTCATATCTTGATGCTGTTGAAGGTAGAAAAAGATTGCAACCCTTATATTCAGAGTGCACACCTAGTAAAACTCTTATTTCATCGCTGGATTCTGTAAGTATGATTCTCCACCTTCTACTGATTCTGAAAGGCAGCATTATTGTTGGGTCACAGATGACTATAATTTGCCATTGCACAATTCTCTTGGGCAAGATGTACAACTTGTTCCATACTATTGTAGGAACTTTGTTCTTGGCTGGCTTTGTTGCTCCCTTTTGACTATAGAGAACTGAGATCCATGGATACTACAGTTGAGGGGAAAGTCTTGCTACCCCTTAGGGTACTGTAGACACTTGACACTTTTGCGTAGCAAAAGGATGTGCTGGTGATCTTTTTTTTCTCTCTCTATTTAATTTGCTGCCAAGTTAGAACGTAAGCCTATGGCTCAGGAACAATTCTTAATCCCTCCATTTTCATTAGTCATTTTATAACAATGCTGCTGAGTAAGGATCCTGTATTATTACATGCTTTATATAATTAAATGCTTCATGGAATTAATCTATTGCAGAGTGACAGAACTGAGGTGTGAAAGTAATGATTCACATATTCTGCATATCGTTACTACAAACTTACTTACTGGCACCACTTTCTCCCAGGTGCTCTGTGCAGCAACTACTGCAGAAAGATTGGTTTTCCGTTCTTCTTCATAGTCATCCTGTGAATTACGGATAAGATCCCGATACACAGCCAAGCAGTCATCATAACGCTCTAATCTGTACAACTGAAAAGAAAAAATTAATATTGTGGTAAATCAGATACAGAATAAACACGCATAAAATCAACTCCCTGGATAAACATGCAGTTACTGCAGTTCATTTTATTTAGAATCACATTTTAGCAGTTCCAAAAAACAACAGAGAAAGCTTCTATACATTTTAGGATAAAGCTGGTTCCTCACTCAATCTGACCCAGGATACTTCTAACCGATAGTATAATGACACATAATGTCCAACAATCTTTTTAGTTTACACTTTAATATGATAGAAGGAAAAATAATGAGTCCCAGGAACCTGGAGAGCTGACCTTCTCCAGGTTCCATCAACTAGACAATGCTGCTTAGTGGGGCCTAGGGAAAGAGCCTTCTGTGGGGGCTCCGGCCCTCTAGAATCAGTTCTCCCCAGAGATTCGCACTGCCTCCACCCTCCTTGCCTTCTGCAAGAGTCTCAAGACTCATCTATGTCGGCAGGCTTGGGGCCCTTAGACCTTAGGCCAACAAATGTATGTATGTCTATTGTGTGAATAGTAATGATTGATTTTTAACATTATTGGAGTTTTTAGACTAATTAGTTTTAAAATTAATTGGATTAGGATGTTCTCATTGTTTCTTTTATATGTTGTAAACTGCCCCGAGTCCTCGGAGAGGGGCGGTATATAAATCCAATGAATGAATGAATGAATGAATGAATGAATGAATGAATAAATAAATAAAAAATAAAAATAAAAAATCAAGTTATTTCATAATTAATGCTACATTTGGGGCAATAATGGTTGACTTCCAGGTTTTTTACTTGCAAAATCACTAAATGTACATCAAACCAACAGATGACTTTTGCATTTGAAATAAAAGATTAATTACCACTTGTCCATAGAGCTCCTTTAATTTGTTTGTCTGGTGGGTGGCTCCCTGAATGGTCTTCAGAGCACTTTCAATCCTGTTCAACCTGTACTCGCAATAAGCCTTCTCAAAAGCTATTGAGTCACTGCAACATATAAATGAAATAGGTACATTATTTCTCTCTATTCATCTTCCTCAAAACATTGATAGATATTATATATACATATTGTGTCACTTAACATTTTACCTGGGGCGGTACTTTCTTACACTGTACAATGGAGAATATAGTTTAAATTCTAGGGACATATTATGGAATTGCTCAAAGTTGCAGCATGTAATAATAATTAATTATAATTGACGCAATGAACATCTGAACCTAATATGATAAAAATATTCTATGTTGAGGATATTAATGTAATGAAATATGATCACAACATCCTGGAATTTAATGCACGGTAAGTATTTAAAAATTAACAAAACCTGACTGTTTTTCCCTGAAGAGTAAATATGTACATTTCCCTGAAGGGTAAATATATGAATCCTTGAAAACGATGTTAGCAGAGATTTAATGAATAGAGAAAACTGTCAGTTCCAAGATTAACGTAGGTGCATATGTAATACAGCTAAGGTTTAGCATTTACCTTCTAACCTAAGTGCTAATGGACAACTGACAGTTATTAAACTAGAAAATAAAGGATTTAAGAGAATGAGCTCATCATTCCTAAGGCTTCTATTATTACATCTGGTCTTTAACCAATCTACAGCTTAGAGAACAGGGATTACCATGGACGTAATAAAAAAAATATCTAAAACAATGAATACTATACCAATGGGAGAAACAAACGAAAGGTATAAAAATATTATTATTTGTGTACCCACGGACACTTAAGTATTTATAAAGCTGAAATTCTGAAATATTTAGCACACTGACTAATTGAATACAATACATTGTTGGATTGATATTACTAGTATTGTAAAATCATTTTATATGAGCAGATTTACTTCGATGCAACTGGATACCAAGTTTAGGAGGGATAATATACTGTATATATCAGCATATATCATTGCAGCTATATCCTGAATCATATTACCTTATAAGAGAATACAGCTCTCTGTCCATTGATAATTAGATCTGAGCAAGCCTGAAAAAAGGCTTCAACAATCTCATCAGTGGAGTTATTAAGACAGCATTTCTTTTTTTCAGGCACACAAAACTGAGAAAGACTGGGTTGCTTTAATAAGTATCAGAGGTATGGTAATTGTATGAGTTCTGAAAAACTTCCTTCAAATGTGTTTTGAAATAAGTGCATCCCTATGTTTTCTATAAACATGTTTTACTTTTACATATCTATGTAATTTTTCATACTTCAAAAAAAATTACAGAAAACATAGCAGAGATAGGCTGTCTAATAATATTTAATAATACTTACCTACTTAATACTTTGACATGGGTGTGAATCACACTCAAGGCTTCTTTAAAGCTTCCATTTTGTATAAGACATACCACTTTGCAGTGTAAAGCAGTCACATCATCCTTACTGATTTGTAGTACTAGAAGCAAATTCAGTGCATTGAATGAATGAACATATACTAAAAAAGTTTTCCCCTGTTAGCTCTTCATACCTCTGATTTTGTAAACTTAGCTGGATTTATAAACTGAACATTCTGAAGACTATATACTTGTGTACAGGTCAATTTTATTTTTGGAAAGCAAATTATCTGGTGGAAAGTTTCCATTTTGGTCTAAAATCATTACCAGCATAATTACTGTCTTTCCTGAACTACTGTATCCAATTGAAAGGATGTTTACTTAGATTTTCTCCAAATAATTTAAAATGGAACTGGGTTTTAAATTCACATAGTATGACAAGGAGACAAATAATACGCTGTTACTACTACTAGGGAATGAGATCATCATAAATATTAGGGGGTTTTTTTTGTCTCATTACAGTTAGGCTGTGCCTGGAAACATTAAAAAGATATGGCTGTGGTGAGGAAAGGCCAGTACGACTGCACTTTCCATGAAAGGCTGCAACTTTCCATTTTCCCTATGTTTTTAAAAACTATATAACAAGGGGCCATTCAGCAAAGGAAGCATTTTCCTAATGCAGTAACTAGAAAGACATACAATGAATTCCTACCTGTCACACAGCTGTTAAAAGCCATCAGAACTCACATATAGAACATATAGAAAAGTGTTTGTGCAATGCACATGAAACATATTTTGCAGAGCATGTTAATAGAAATAAAGCATAACCGTTGAAGCATTACAGTAATAGCAGCTTTCAGAAGCTTGTTTTACCCCATAAAAGAATATAATTGTATTTATAATATATAACATATATTATATTAATTTTCAAATTCAGGAAAAAAAAAGTGATATATATATGTGTGTGTGTGTGTGTGTGTGTATTAATATATATTAGAATCACAATTATAGTATAAATAAATAGTACGGGTCATTCTGTCACACTATTTTTATAGGATCCCAGAAAATAAACATCGGCATGACTACCATTCCTATGTCACAGATCTTGGGGCAAAAAAGGCACATTAATCGGCTAAGTGAGGCAGAACCATTCTCAGAGACGAGTCCCCCCCACCCTTCCATTGCGATATCAGCGTGAAAGCAGCTATATTGTATCTTTAATTTTAAAAAAGCGGAGCACCCCAGAAAAACAAGCTCTAGTTGAATTTCACCTCAGGCAAGACCAGCTGTTACTCCTTTGCCGCTGCTTTACCTACGGCAAGAGAAAGGCAGGTAAGCTATCTGCCTCATAAAGTCGGGAAAACTCCGCTGAAGACAAATGCATCGTCACTTATGCTGCCGCAGCTCTCTACACCAGAGGGCTGCCGGTCCACACTGACACCCCCCCCCCCCCAACCAGACCACCTCAAAAGAATAGAGAATAATACGCCGGTCGGGCGGCGGCAACACTCGCTCACTTTTATTGACGGACTTCAGCGCGCGCCCGAAATCCCCATTCTGGCCGCAGCGATTTACTTCGCTCCAGAGCGAGGCTACGGAGGCAGCTCCAGCCGCGCCGGAGCCACTTCCGCTGCCCGCGCCCGCCGCCATCTTGACAGAGGTAGTCGACGAACTTTACAAGCAGAGGAAACAGCTGAACGTGTCCCTTTGACACAGGAAGTGAATCGGGATCCGTGTTCTGTCGTCGTGTACAACTCTCTATGGTGCTTCGCGATTTCTCTCTATGGCGGAAGCGTGCCCCAGCGAGAGGCTAAGTGACGACAAGTTGGCTTTTTGATTGTTGAGGGAGGTCTTCCGCCTCGAAAATTTTCTGAGTGTTTTTGGTCACGGGTTGTGGTGGGTTTTTTGATGGGTTTTTTTTTATGGCCACTGTAATCTGGAAACCTTTGAAAGTTGTCAATAGAACTTAAACCTTGAAAGTTTTGCTCCTGGAAGATCCTTTAAGGGAATTGAAACAATAATGGGAAAACTAAAGTAATTGGTGCATTTATCTGGTTTCAAGAGTAAATGTGAGAAGACAAGAGATGTTAACAAAAAATATGAATATAGAAGATCTAATAGAATTGCTTAAAACAGGTTTTGTAACCAAAGAGCTGGATTTATACAGTACTTGGATTATTACTGTAAAGATCAGAAGTTGCAGCTTGGTATGTTTTCCTTTTCCTTTTATTTCCTTTTATTTTCCTTTTTGTTACTTGCACTTTTAACTTTCTCTTTGGTTTATTTTTCTTAGCTTATGTTAGTTTGTATTAGTTTTATCTAATTATCTGTCTGTCTGTCTGTCTGTCTCAAATTTATGTATTTATTAGATTTGTATGACACCCCTCTCCATACTATACACCAGGGATCCCCAAACTTGGCAAGTTTAAGACTTGTGGACTTCAACTCCCAGAATTCTACAGCCAGCTATGATGGCTGGAGAATCCTGGGAGTTGAAGTCCACAAGTCTTAAACTTGCCAAGTTTGAAGACCGCTGCTATACACACTATGCCACCCCTCTCCACACTATACAGTCCCCGTCCCTCCCATCACTGAAATAATAAAATAAACCTAACTTAATTCAAGACTGCAGACCTATGTAGTTGTATTCTCCTACTGCTATGTTACAGTAATAAGCAAAATGAATAGAGTGAACTAAGCCAGATGAATTTCCCAGCCCTTTAGAATTTGGTCATCACATGAAAATGTGATGAAAGGAATTAGAAAAACATAACATATCCAGTCACGAGCTTAATCGCTTTCTTTTTAACCTAAATTGCAGGATCCACATTGCATTTTCCAAAAAAGAAAAAAATACTAAAACCTGGAATCTGCAGCCTAGTGTTTTTGCAGAACACTAGTTGCAAAACAGTGGCAGGGAACAAACAAAGCATGCTTTGTAAACCATTCTGACCCCTAATCATTTTGGATATTTGATATTAGCTTTTTTAGTATTCATTACAATAATAGAGTCCATTTCCAACTGGGTTCCAATCTGGGTTCAGTCCAATAGATTAGTACTTTAATTATTGTCCTGTGTCATTACTCCCAAGTAACCCAAGCAACAAATCTGGTTTTCTACAGCAGTGTTTCCCAACCGGTGTGCCGCGGCACACTGGTGTGCCGCGAGACATGGTCAGGTGTGCCGCGAAGAAATAAGCTCAGCTTCTGGTCTCGCAACTTTTTGCGAAGAGAAAAAAGTTATGAGACCGGAAGCTGAGCTTGCTTCTTTGCGCCTTCCAAGTTTTCCAGCAGCTGCGGCGCCCCGCCCGGCTGGAGCTTCCCTGTCAGCAGGTGAGCTTTGGGGCTTGGTGGGAGGGCAGCGGCAGCGGGGCGCGCAGCAGGAGGGTGATGGCGGCGGCAGCGGGCAGGAGCCATGCCGTGGGGCGGTGGCAGGGTGGTCCCTCTCTCTCTCCCCCTCTCTTGCTTTCTCTTTCTCTCCCCCCTCTCCCTTTCTCCCAGTAGCCATGGGGCGACGTCAGGGTGATCAGCTGTGAGGCGGAACAGAGGAACAGAGGCACCGACAGCGGTGGCTGGAAATGCTGGAATTGCGTGGCTGGCACTTGCCTGCTGGCTGGACCAGGATGGAGGCTCAAGCCCCACGTCCATGCCCAGCGCAACGCCAGAAATGTACGGCGTCTAGCCGCCGTCTGTGCCTCCGTTCTGGAGCTCCGCCTCACAGCTGATCACCCTGCCGTCGCCCCATGGCTACTGGGAGAAAGAGAGAGGGAGAGAGGGGGGAGAGAAAGATAAAGCAAGAGAGGGAGAGAGAGAAAGAGAGAGGAAGAGAGGGGGGGAGAAAGATATAGCAAGAGAGGGAGAGAGAGGGAGAGAGGGGGGAGAGAAAGAGATAGCAAGAGAGGGAGAGAGAGAAAGAGAGGGGGGGATAGAAAGAGATAGCAAGAGAGGGAGAGAGAGAGAGGGGGAGAGAGGGGGGAGAGAAAGAAGGAGAGAGGGGGTAGAGAAAGAGAAAGCAAAAGAGAGATAGCAAGAGAGAGGGAGAGAGAGGGGGAGAGAAAGAAAGCAAAAGAGAGAGAGAGATAGCAAGAGAGAGAAAGAGAGAGGGAGAGAGAAAGAGGGGGGAAGGAGGGTGAGGGAAAGACAGAGAGAGGGAAGGAGGGCAAAAAAGAGAGGAAGGAAGGGAGAAACAAAGAGAGATGGAGAGAGAGGGGAAAGAAAGAGGAGGGAAGGGAGAGAGAGAAAGAGGGATAGAGAAAAATAGAGCGAAAGGGAGGAAGAGAGATATTTTTTGTCCAAACTTTTTTTTTACACACACACACACACACCCCGCTCAATGTTCCCCAGGATTTTGTAAATGTGAATAATGTGCCGCGGCTCAAAAAAGGTTGGGAAACACTGTTCTACAGTATGTAAGGGTCTTTTCATCCAACAGGACTTAAGTGCTCACTTTTAGCACTTAGCCTGATATACAGCTTCATAGTGCTTTTACAGCCCTTTCTAAGCTGTTTACAGAATCAGCATATTCACCCCAACAATCTGGGTCTTCATTTTACCCACCTTGGAAAGATGGAAGGCTGAGTCAATCTTGAGCTGGTGGTGAGATTTGAACTGTCAAACTGCAGTCAGTTGACATAGCCTGCAGTACTGCACTCTAACCAATGCGCCATCTCAGCTTTACTTTTGGTAAGAATGCTATGGAATTTCAAAAGCAATTTAAATTTTCAGAAGCAATTTGCACTGCATAATTGTATATCAGTTCCCACTTAAAACACATCAGTGTTTTCTGTTTCTGTTTTGCTTTCAAAAATTTAAGTTTAAAGGAAATGCTAATGGTCTTTACAAATGCTATTTCAAATCTGACTAATTTGCCAGTGATAGCAGAATTTGAATAACTGAATGTAGCGTAATATTTACAGGTACATGTAATAAAAAGCATAGAATATATAAAAAGCCACATATATGACCAATAGTAATCTTAAATAAATTCCTTTCTGCTAAAGAATAAAGCAGTTTTTTCTTATTAAAAAACTTATTGCTAAGGGATGTTCATTAAAAATACAAAACAATCTGATATTTAAATCATTTATTGTTTCTTCATCAAAATTTCTACCTGTAGGATGGCAATGCTTCAGTGCATATTACATGGGGAAAGACATGTCTCAAATATCTTAACATCAAGATAATTGGAGGCAGCAGTATGTCTAGTAGGCTTTGTAGTCACTGCCCAGTGCTGCCCAAAATTATTAAGACGACAAACATTACTATAAAATATAATAGATAGGCACTCTCAAAGAGTAGCCTGTCATCATAAAGCAAGATTATTACAGGAAAAATGAGAACCCATCTTGATACAATATAGGATTGGGGGGGGGGGTCACAAAATGAGTTCACATCTGTCTATATGATGGCTAAAACTAGTCCACCATCAGTGCAGTGCAGGGAGTTTCTAAAGGAGTTTCAGGGATGTGATTGGATCAATCTTAGTATCATGCAGCAAAAGTTGCACATGGGTCCTAAGAACTCCTGTGGTTCAGACAATTAAAAGTTGGACTAGGATGTAAATAATTGCAGGTTTTGCAAAGTACACTTGTACTTGCCCATTTTCTGTCTTTAACTCTCAGGATTTTTTTTTTTTTGAAGATTCAATACAGTACAGATAAAACTGTAATAATTATCGGGCTTTAGAAATCATTCTCTATCTGAAATCTGTATCATACAGTTTTAAAAGAGTGGCACAGAAATCCTTGCTTTTTAATATAATGCTGCACTGATAACTTCTACAGTCTGTGTAACATTCATTTTATCTTATGATATCTGCAAACTTAGGCCATGATGCAACTCCTCTGGTTGGCGTTGTCAGTAAAAAGAAATCAGCAAATTGTCTTTTTCCCTCCTTTCTCTTCAAGCCAAGTATTGCTGTGCCCCAAGCACTATTTGTAATTGGACACCTGTGCCCAGTACCTTTATTCTCTTATACCATGGATCTGAAACACTGAAACATACATCTACTGAGCAGCCGAGGAGACAAGGCACTCTGGATTGGGCTGATAGTGGAGAGAACTATGTCAATAGCATTGTTTTAAAAAAGGGACTATGTTTAAATGATTATATCAAATCTTGCCTAGTTTGCATAAAATAAACTTCAGTATCTTATTAAGGAGTTACCAGGAAAGCATGACTACAAAAGAATTATATCTACAAAACATGGTAATTTATGGTTAATAGAAAAAAAACCCAAACAAGTGGCATGGAACAGATACTCAATATTGCAAATTACATGTTATATTTTAACAGAACTACACTTTTGATCTAACATTTAATACATTAGTGCATAAACTAAAACATTAACAGAATTACTATAAAAATGTTCATAGTCAAAAGATTTGCAGTGCAGCCAAGCTCTGACTGTATGTGTATGCAGTAATTAGTCTTCCAGGTAAATGGTTATCTACAGCGGAAATGTCTATCTACATTTGAAAAAACTTTTTATACCATGTACAAAGTAAAAAAAACAGGGGAACAGAAATTATCTTTTTATACTTTGTGGTAATAAGTACAAGTGACTGGTAAAGGAGCAGGACCACTTATTTCCACACACTTGGTGCAGGGCTTCCTTCTGGTTATAACTATACTCAGTAGTTTCATTACACTTTCCTTTGGTAAAAAACAATTGATATAGAATGTTACATCGCACAATACATAAACACAGAGTTTTCAGAAAAGGCTTTAAAAATCAACATTAAATGTCCTGTCTTCTACTCCTCAAGAAAAATTAAAATTCCATCTCCCCCACCCCCCACTTCAGATAGTCAAAAATAAAAACTCAAAATATTTGTACACTGGACAAACCTTTAAAGTAACGAATACTTACTTAGATACTCCATTATCATTGAAAGTTTGCTCATTCTCATTTAAATTGAATTAATGGAAATGGAACATTTTCAGCCGCACACATACTGGTAATAATAAAAACCTACCAGCTAACTGCTGCGAATGCTTTTCAGTTCTTTTCCAAAATCCCACAACAAAATGCTTAACTGTTCTTGAAGAGCACACTTCAGCTTTCCAGAATCATACTTATTTTTAGAAAAGAATTAAAGTACTCTACACGTGCTTAATTCTCTAATTAAAATCAACAGGCTATATGCACAATTCTCTGCACAATCATAATCTTTGCTGAATTTGGAACTACTTCCAAACCTGTGCCTATGACCCAGCCAAAAAATTCATACTTTTGACTGGATTGGACCATTCATAGTTTTTTCTTTCTTACTTGGTTTCATAACCACAGATTAGTTTTAAAATAATCAATGGTGAAAAGTTTGACTTTAGATTTAAACACCGCTATTATGTTCCTTTAAAAAGATACATTTTAAACATCACATTTAAACATTCATATCCAAATAAAGTATTAAAATAAAACAGTATCAACCTGATAAAAAATATTTAAAGCAAAATGTTAATGTTGGTTGTGAAAAGAGAAGAAAAGCGGCTACCGAGTGTCCTACCCCAGGTCCCCTCTGTGAAAACAGTACATTCACTTTATTGCCCATTCTTTCTTGAGTATGGATGGCCACAGAATGACATGAGATGTTGATAGTTCTCACTTCAACTCTTTTCACCATTGTTGCCAGCTGAAATCATCACTGCTGCCGAAAACTAAGAAAAACCCTAGGATGGTAGCAAATATGACTGTGTTTCCTGTGAGGACAAGCGCGCAGGCGCCCCATTGAATCTATGGAAAAAAGAAAATACAAGTTTTTACAAAAAAAAAAATACAACATGCATTAATTGCTCTGTGAATGGGGAAAACGCCATCCTTTCACAAAGTGCCGTATATTTCACTCTCTCCAAAACAGAGTGGAAAATTGGTGCGTCTTATACACCGAATACAGCCATTTTTGACCTGCAGAAACCCTGCCCCACGAGTCCCGTTTTCACCAAAAGCAGACAAGTTTTTCGCCTCCCAAACCCCACTCACATCGTGTTTTGCCCTCTCCAGTCCCCAGGAGCACTCTTTTTTCACAAAAAACGGGATGCACAGACGGTTTGGGAGGCCTGTAGAGTGCTCCTGGGGGCCGGGGAAGGCAAAAACTTTTCTTTTCTTGATTACCTCTTTGAAATCTTGATACATTTTATACTTCAGTGTGTCTTATAGTCCAAAAATACAGTAGTTCTATTTAATACAATTTTTAAATTACAGTATTAGTTAACAGACTTAGTTGCCTAGTGAGAAGGCAAACAACTTGGTATCCTCTGAATTTCAATACCCTCAAATTACTTTTACCAGGTGGTGCCAACATCCACTGACTGAATGTTAAGTATCAACGGTATATAAAATGTTAATCTGGGGAAACTTCAAGTTTGTATATGTTAACAAAATCTTGTTAACTTGTGCTTTGCATCTTGCCTCAAAAGATTTTTTTTTTTTTCAAAAGGCAACTGGACTCATTTTGTCCTTGAGAAAGACAATTTGTTTCTCATCCAAGAAGCTTCATCGGTTCTGGATTAATGAAGCATCTTCAATGAGAAATGAAACATCTTTCTCAAGGAAAAAAACATCCCAGCTGCTTTTTTGAGGGGGAAAACACCTTTGAGACAACTGTGACCTTGATGACTGAGAACCTCCATAGACTTCTCTATCTTATTCTGAAAGCAAGAATCAAACATTACAGGAAAACTGTTAAAAAGAAGGAATTACTAACCAGTGCTGCTCTGGCAAATACAATTGGAAGTCCAAACGCTGAAACAACAATGCCTGTTGTAAGAAATATGGCAAGTTCCTTGCAAGCATTACTTGTAGCATCTGTATCTTCAACAACTCTTCTTGCTATGCAATATGGAATTGGAGAGAGCGTGTAGAAGAACAAAACGAACAGTGGCCAATATTTGCTGAAAGTAAATAATAATAGTAATAATTTATTAGATTTCTGTGCCGCCCCTCTCCAAAGCCGTGTTTTATTTTACAGATATACTTTTGCTTATATTTGCTTTAAAAATCACACTACTCTTAAGTAAAAAATTTTATTTTATCTATTTTCCCATTGGGTGTGCATGTGTAGATGTGGAGAAACCTATCTTGTTTTGTCTAATTTTAAACATACTTTTTCTTATGATAATCAAAAATACCACACAAAGACAATACATAGTACAAGGAATGTAACAGATGGCTATGGACAGGATTCTTCACCTATATTGCTAATCAAGTTGTAGTAGCTTTTTGGAATGGGTTCTCCGGAGTTGAAGAATCCCTAAGTAATACTGTGCAGAGAAAACAAATAAGAAATTGAAGAGACAGGTTTTGGCAAGCAAGTTTACACATTGTATTAGCCCAAAATCTAATCAGAACATTTATCCTTTAAGTGTCCCTCAAACAGAATAGAAGTAATTAATTAAAGGTAGTAGGAATAAAATATGTACCTCCAAATACTTCCACTTGCATATCATTAAAATCAGACTGAAAATTATAAAACAGACTGAAATTCTGTTGTCACTTTTACTATAAGTCTTGAAAAGATGTGTTTATTGCATGTCAACTTGGAAGATACAGTGGTACCTTGATACTCAACTGTTTTGAAACTTAATGAATTTGATATTCAATGTATTTTGATGTGAACATTTTGTCCTGTTACTCATCATGTTTGGTACTCAGTGCACAAGCTACAATTTTTGGTGTCACCTGCCTTGTAATTCACTACATTATTCCTTATAGGAAAAGTTTTGTAATCATGGGGCCTCCCACAGCCAATCAACAATT
Source organism: Erythrolamprus reginae (assembly GCF_031021105.1). NCBI lineage: Eukaryota > Metazoa > Chordata > Lepidosauria > Squamata > Dipsadidae > Erythrolamprus > Erythrolamprus reginae. Next base: position 226,525,361 of record NC_091951.1, on the reverse strand, counting down.
AGTACCAAGGTACTTCTTTAGGCTGAAAAGTAGTCAACGCAAGCAAAACAAAACAATAATTTCATAGAATGTTTTAAATGGCTATTCTTAGCTTGGAAAAACTGCCTTCTTTTACTCTCTCCTAGCATAAAAGATCTGCTGGACCTTTACTTAAATCAGCACAGGTGTTCTCTATTTATTTAAATTTATAAACTGCAACAAAAAACAAGGAAATATTGTAGGATACCTGTAATCTGGAAGGGCACAACCAAGCATCAGGAACATTAGTCCAACAGCTCCTCCAAAAGATAAGCTGATTAAAGCTGTAAAGGCAGATGTAAACTCTTGTCAGTTACAAAACTGTATGGTTTTGCTTCAATAAACACTAAATATAGGAAAAAGAGAAATCAATATTTGATTTTTTTAATGCTTTACTAGTTGAACAATTGTGCATAATGAAAATACAGAACACTTATATTTTTACCATGAAAACTCCAATGAACTTGAAGGAAAAGTGAAACATTCAATGTAAAATACCCATATCTTGATATATAAATATTTATGTTATAAATTTTCTATATTACATTTATGTTCACATATGTAATGATTCCATAAAATGAAAAGAACTCATATATGCATGTTTATGTTTGCAACAATATGGCACTACTATTTATAACTGATTTTCTGACTATTTCTTTTTTAAATTAGTCTCTTTCTGCAAAGTTGCCACAGGATTTACGGTTATTTATATTATTGCTGAAGATTTTCAAGGGGAAAGTCAGGACATTAATAGTGTATTAATTGATACTGCATTAAGTATCGTGAACACAAGAAAATTTAAAAAACTTTTCACTGATGTTAAAAAAGACTTTTTAGGAAATACCCGAATCATCTTTGTATTGCTGTTTATAAAGATAAGAGGTCAAGGTTTATTGATAAAAACTGAATTGCCTTTATGAATTTATAGAGGAAACAAGATCCTGGAGCCACTACATTTATATGACTAAGAATTGTATTATGCTTTAGTCACATTTACTGTAACCTTGCTGATCGACAAACAAATATTTATGATCAGTTTTTCTTTAATATTTCTCCTTCCTCTTCCTATTTTCCCCTTAACAACCCTTTAAGTTGAGTTGGGCTGAGAGAGTCACTGGCTCAGTCACACAACCAGCTTACACAACAACCAATATAAGGCAGGACTAGAACACATGGTCACCTGGTTTCTAGGCTGGTGTCTTACCGTGATTACAATACTAGGCCAAACTGGTTCTCATATTGGTTGAAAAAAGAATTGTTTTGCCAAAGTATCTTCATTCAAATGTCTGATATACTGTATTTCCACTCTGCAGCAATTCCCAGCTTTGAAACTGGTCTCTAGAAAGTTTTGCCTGATACTATTATATCACTCCTGACTAAAGTTCTTTTGCTAAAACAGCTTTTTCCTCTTTGAACAATAAACATCTGACAGGATACATTGCGTGATACGTTGATTTTACAGGCATTACCTCAATAATCTTTATAATTCAGTGAAGTAGCCTATTAGTATTTAAATAATAATAAACAATATATGCTTATATAAGTCCTTGGGAAGGACTCATTCAATGTAAAATACCCATGAATAGAAATGAATAGAAATGCCAAATCCAGTCTAAATGTCTGGGTGACTGTGACAAACGATCATAATACTTTAATGGCATCAAACAGGTAGGTAGAAAGACAGATAGATTTGTCTATCCCAAATTCTTGAATAGGATCCAATAAAGTAGATAACAATCCCAAATCTAGCCTCAACATTTGGTTGACTGTGCAACCAACCATAATAATGATGTACAGTATATGAAAGCCTAGTTAAAAATTGGCAGCTGTGATTTCATGTTGTTGTGTATATATAATAATAGGCTCATAATACACCAGATATAACTGTTGTTGAAGAGGAAAATGTGGATAATTGATGTGGCAATACCAGAGGGTAGTATAAAACAAAGAACTGGAGGAGATCACAAAATATCAAGATCTGAAAATTGAAATATTATGGCATAAACTGGCCCTGGTGGTCCCAGTAGCTATCAATAGACTGGATGCCATATCAAAAATTTGGTAGTACTTGGTAAATGTGTGCAGTGTGCAGTAACAAAATTTCCATCTGTCAATTACAATAAGCCATGCTGCTTAGAACTGCACATATAGAATGCCAATACATTACAACATCCTAGGTTCTTGGGAAGAACTCAATGCATATGAAGATCAAAATCAGTTGAACAACTGGCAGCTTTCCCTGTATGTTTTATTATGGTTGACTGCACAGTCAGCCTGGTGTTTAGACTGGATTTAGCCTTTTTATCCACATATCAACAGTGGTACCTCTACTTACGAACTTAATTCATTCCGTGGCCAGGTTCTTAAATAGAAAAGTTTGTAAGAAGAAGCAATTTTTCCCATAGGAGTCAATGTAAAATCAAATAATGCGTGCGATTGGGGAAATCACAGGGAGGGTGGAGGCCCTGTTTCCTCCCAGAAGATTTCTAGAGAGGCCTCACGGAGGCTTCTCCCTGCCTTTTCCGGTAACAATTTCAGAGGCTCAGGTTTGTAAGTGGAAAATGGTTCTTGAAAAGAGGCAAAAAAATCTTGAACATCCGGTTCTTATCTAGAAAGGTTCGTAAGTAGAAGCGTTTGTAGGTAGTAGAGGTACCACTGTATTTCACTAGGGCCTGGGATACCCAGATGTTGATGTCTGATGATGTTAAAGGTATCATAGCAGGATGCAAGTTGTTTGAAAGCTGCCCTTTCAAATTGACCAATAGTTATTTTGTCAATGCTGACAATGCTCGACGGGTTCTCTGGTTGTTTTCGGATTTAATTACTATTATTATTGGAATTTTACTTTCTTTTGTCACAGTCATTTTATTTCGATTTGCAGGTTTCAGTATTTTGTGATTTTCTCTAATTCTTTTTGTTCTATTCTGCTATCTTCAGGTACACTAACCAAACATCATCATTGTTGTTGTTGTTGTTGTTTTATTCACAAAAACCAGTAATAAACAGCAAACAAGATTTATATGCTGAATTTTGAATCACGATATCACAAGTCCAGCATTTTTGTTGTTGTTGTTAGCATCTCAACTTGTCATACTGTTATTTTTATGATATTCTTTGTAATATTCCCCTAAAGTCCTACGGAGAACATATATTTCAGCCTTTTTCCATGCATACATGGGACATAAAAATATAAAATACCCACAAATAATACTGCTGTGAGCATTCATAGATATGGTTAATGATTGGAACAAATCAAGCGAAGCTAAAAGTTAGATAGGTAGGTAGGTAGGTAGGTAGGTAGAACAGTAGTGCTATCTTTTTAGTCTTATTTTTAATACTATAAACATTTCTATCAAACCGATCTATAAAAGATAGCTGTCCCAACATATACATACAGTACTTATTTAGAATTATTAGAGATTTCTGAATAGTGAAAAACTCCACAAGGATACTGGTATTGAGTCTATTTCGTAAATAGTATTATGCCTTACAGTGATCTGTGTCAGGACTTTATCAGACTGCATTCTCTTCCTGCCAGTCTTATTCCACTAAAAATCAGTTTTATCTTAAGAATGCTGCAAGAATGAGCACATCAGGATGTGCATGCAGACAGATGAAAAACAGGAACCACATTCGAATATTAGCTGGAGGGCATGAATTTGATGAAGTCTGGTGGAGCCTAAGATTTCATTCCTGCTCTAATTTTCTCCCATCAGCTAAGACTCCCTTCCTGTATGCCGCTATCTGGCACTCATAGATCTCTGCAGCCACAACTTTTATGCAAGGACTAATAATTATATATATTTCTTTATCTGCAACACAGCCATTTAGAGATGTCATCCTGGACCTAATAGCCTGAAAGTTGAGTCCAGGGAAAAGCACAGGCCTGTCCCACTGGGCTTTTCAAGACTAGCCCTGCTAGGGTTGCCTAGTCAAGCAGCGCCGAGCCCTGAGTCTGAGCGGGCAGAGGTAGGGAGAAAAAGACAATAGGGGGCTCTCCACAGGCCCTCTTTCAAACCTCAGCTGCTCAGCCATTGCACTGGGGCAGGCTGCGTTGTCATGGAAACGCAGCGCCCCCCCTTTTGAGGGCGTGCGTCATCGTCAGGGTGGGGGCGACGTCCCTCCCCTCCACAACGGCCCGATTGGGGGGGGATCCGGTCCCCAAGTAACTCCTCTCCTCCCCCCCCCCCCGCGCCCTTCCCCGAAATCAACACAAACAAGGCTACCTTTGATGCCGGCCATGGTGCTGCTACGGTATTACTTCGCCCAGGCCGCTCCCAACCAACACAGAGGAGGGGAAGGAACGCGGCTAGACAAGCCCCGGAAGTGCGCGCCGGAGACACGGGCGATACTTCCGACGAATCGCGATCTCCGACACGGCGGGCGTAACTTCGGGACATAAGGCGAAGCTTTGTACTTGCATCCTGTTTGCCTTCCCCTTTGGAAGATCTGTGTCCCGAAACGGAAGGAAAAATCTTGGGACAGCAACGGACGGGTTTAGTTGCTGCAGCCTTGGACTTGTCTAGAATAGAATATAATTCTTGTATTGTCTAAGTGTGATTGGACACGCAAGGAATTTGTGTTTGGTGCATAGGCTTTCGGTGTACATAAAAGAAAATATACATTTGTCAAGAATCATGTGGTAAAACACTTAAGGATTGTCATAGGGGTCAAATAAGCAAAGAAGAAACAATATTAGCTAGAGGTATAACAAGCAGGAAGAGGGAGATTATGATCCCGCTATATAGAATGCTGGTGAGACCACATTTGGAATGTACTGTGTTCAGTTCTGGAGACCTCACCTACAAAAAGATATTGACAAAATTGAACGGGTCCAAAGACGGGCTACAAGAATGGTGGAAGGTCTTAAGCATAAAACGTATCAGGAAAGACTTAATGAACTCAATCTGTATAGTCTGGAGGACAGAAGGAAAAGGGGGGACATGATCGAAACATTTAAATATATTAAAGGGTTAAATAAGGTCCAGGAGGGAAGTGTTTTTAATAGGAAAGTGAACACAAGAACAAGGGGACACAATCTGAAGTTAGTTGGGGGAAAGATCAAAAGCAACATGAGAAAATATTATTTTACTGAAAGAGTAGTAGATCCTTGGAACAAACTTCCAGCAGACGTGGTAGATAAATCCACAGTAACTGAATTTAAACATGCCTGGGATAAACACATATTCATCCTAAGATAAAATACAGAAAATAGTATAACGGCAGACTAGATGGACCAGGAGGTCTTTTTCTGCCGTCAGACTTCTATGTTTCTATATTAATAAAAATCTTAGGATACAAGCAACAAGTTATAGTCATACAGTCCTAAGTGGGAGGAAAAGGATGATAGGAATGATGAGAAAAAACTAGTAGAAATTGAAGTGCAGACTTACTAAAAAATTGACAGTGTTGAGGGAATTATTTGTTTAGTAGAGTGATGGCATTCGGAAAAACTGTTCTTGCATCCAGTTGTCTTGGTGTGCGGCCTAGTTCCCTCTAAGCTGAGCAGTGAGCAATGGCTCACTTAAAAATCATCATCAACTCAGAGTTTTTCAAACCTGCCCAGAAGCTGAGAGGGAAAGAGTGAGAGGGAAAGAGTGCCGCCCAGTCCCGAAGGGACTGCCGCTCAGACACTATACTTTTCCGCCCACCCCCCCAAAAAATTAGAGGGAACGCTGGTGTGCGGTGCTCTGTAGCGACATTTTGAGGGTAGGAGTTGAAACAATTTTGTCCAGGATGTGAGGGGTCAGTAAATATTTTCACAGCCTTCTTTTTAACTCGTGCAATACAGGTTCTCAATGGAAGGCAGGTTGGCAGCAATTGGTTTTTTCTGCAGTTCTGTTTATCCTCCAAAGTTTGTGTTGGTCTTATTGGGTTGCAAAACCATACCAGACAGTTATAGAGGTGCAGATGACCGACTCAATCATTTCTCTAGAACTGTATCATCAGCTATGGAACTTCTCAGTCCTGGTTGTCCCAATGGTGTTTTTTTCAAGAGGCAACCGGACTTTCTGGGGTTTTTTTTCCTTTGAAGATGTTTCATTTCTCATCCAAGGACAATGTTTGTTTATTTACTTGAACGATTAAAGATAAATAAGGCAATGGGTCCAGATGGCATCCACCCCAGAGTTCTTAAAGAACTCAGATCTGTCATTGCTACCCCCCTGACTGATTTGTTTAACCAATCCTTGTTAACAGGGGAAGTTCCTGAGGATTGGAGAATGGCCAGTGTTGTGCCTATCCACAAGAAGGGCAGTAGAGAAGAAGCTGGTAACTACAGGCCAGTTAGCTTGACATCAGTGGTAGTTAAAATGATGGAGACTCTACTCAAAAAGAGGATAAATCAGCACCTAAAAAACAATAACTTATTGGACCCAAATCAGCATGGCTTTACTGAAGGCAAATCATGTCAGACTAATCTCATTGATTTCTTTGACTATGTCACAAAGGTGTTGGATGAAGGTGGTGCCGTGGATATTGCCTACCTGGACTTCAGCAAAGCCTTTGATACGGTTCCACATAAAGAGCTGATAGATAAATTAGTGAAGATTGGACTTAATCCCTGGATAGTTCAATGGATTTGCAGCTGGCTGAAGCGTAGACATCAGAGAGTATTCTGAGCAGAGTCAGGTTACAAGCGGTGTGCCACAAGGGTCTGTTCTGGGTCCTATTCTTTTTAATATGTTTGTGAGTGACATAGGGGAAGGTTTGGTAGGGAAGGTTTGCCTATTTGCCGATGACTCTAAAGTGTGCAATAGGGTTGATATTCCTGGAGGCGTCGGTAATATGGTAAATGATTTAGCTTTACTAGATAAATGGTCAAAGCAATGGAAACTGCAGTTTAATGTTTCCAAATGTAAAATAATGCACTTGGGGAAAAGGAATCCTCAATCTGAGTATTGCATTGGCAGTTCTGTGTTAGCAAATACTACAGAAGAAAAGGATTTAGGGGTAGTGATTTCTGACAGTCTCAAAATGGGTGAACAGTGCAGTCAGGCGGTAGGGAAAGCAAGTAGGATGCTTGGCTGCATAGCTAGAGGTATAACAAGCAGGAAGAGGGAGATTATGATCCCGCTATATAGAATGCTGGTGAGATCCTTGGAACCTACTTCCAGCAGACGTGGTAGATAAATCCACAGTAACTGAATTTAAACATGCCTGGGATAAACACATATCCATCCTAAGATAAAATACAGAAAATAGTATAAGTGCAGACTAGATGGACCAGGAGGTCTTTTTCTGCCGTCAGACTTCTATGTTTCTATGTTTCTATTTTTTCAAATACATACTGGTGGTATGCAAAGATATAACAATATTTATATACATGATACTAGTAAAAGAAACATTAGGATGGGATGGAAGGCACTCTGGTGCACTTATGCATGTCCCTTAGACACTGTATGTAGCGATGGACATATTACAGATAGACACTGTAATAGAGTCCACCCACTACTGATTAGTCTTCTCTTTCTTTCCAGCTTTCTTAACACTAAAGACTTGATTTCAATAAAAAGTTAATTAGATGTTTAAATTTTACTGAATCTTGACTATAGAGACATATTGCTCCATTTTCTTTTAGCTTTTTTCAACTCTTGTTTTTTAAAAATCTTTTAGGACCTCAGGTTGTTGGACAAAATGTCCCAAAGTAGTTGTTATTTATTTACTATCATAGGATTGTAAGAGTGAATTCATCAGCGATTTTCTATTAATGCACTTGTATAGTTACAGTCATTTTATAAATGGCCTGAATGGTTAAAGGTTTTTTTCTGCTTCTTCATTGCAAAACAATGAATTAGCACAATTAAGCTAACAACCAGATATTGTTAAATAGAGGTTATGGTAGATGTACCAGCTTACCTTGTTTGCAGTCACAAGATGACACCAGATTTACTTTTAATAATTATTTCTGTTAATCTTCCCAACGTATTTTTTTAATCTGTTCTGAAAGCCTGATTAATTGTACAAGCACATATATCTATTTTATCTAGAAAGTTTCAGATTCAGCAATTATTTAGAATATTGCTTCTTCTCCCTTACTGATTCTAATTGGTCTAGAAAACACAAAATTTGGGGTGTTATCTATACAGATTCAGTATACAGAATTTTAATAAATTATTACGTTTCACGTCATAATAGTAGAATTTTCATGACACACAAATTAAAGTTTGGATAACTGTCATTTTATTCCAAATAGTTTCCATTTCAGCTTCAGAGGACACATCAAGCAGCAAAACTGGTTAAAATGCTATTTGCAAACTTATCTTTCTACCTTAAAAAACCCTTTTTAAAAAAAGTCCAAAATTTCAAAAAATTTACTAGGGCTAAGGTCTGAGATAGAAACGTTTAGATAATTAGATGTCCGCAAACAAATTCAGAAAATCCTAATTTGTTGCTTTTGTCCAATGATTATCCCAATTTTCAATCAAGCTAGGCTTACCTGGCCTAGCAGTTAAGGTACTAGGCTAAAAATCACATGACTGTGAGTTCTAATCCCACATTGTTATTCATGAAATCTGCCTTTGGATAGTCTTTCAATTCATGACATTAGGCCCTGATGATAAGTGCACCTGCATTTGTTGTTCTGTCCTCAGATATCTGGCAGACTTGGTATGGCAGCATGCACCATGTTGATCGATCTTGTGGCAGGGTTTCCCAGGAGGTGGTGTCGATATCAAGGGACTTGAAGGAGGTTTTCGACATGTCTTTGCATCGCTTCCTTCGTCCCCCATGCAATTGCTTTCCTTTAGACTAGAGGTAGGCCAGAAGTAGGCAAAGTTGGCCTTCTATGAATTGTGGACTTCAACTCCCAGAATTCCTGAGCCAATCATGCTAGCTCACCATAGAGGAGCAATTTGGGGATGTGATGGTGTGGCATCCTAGCAACATGGCCTGCCCAGGGTGTCTGGGCTTTCATCAGCAGGATGGGAATTGATGGCATTCTACAGAGGCAGATCCTGTGGAAGTCGTTCAATCTCCTGTATACAGTCCAAGTCTCACTGGCAGTCTATACTACATAACAAAGATAGGATTACTCTCTTACCCACCTCACCATATGGCACCTGGGAAGATTGCATCAGTCAGTTAAGGCTCAAGCAAACTTGGACTCAAGACACCCTACAGAGTTGCCCCCCCCCCCATCTCGGCTCCTGGGAGTTTGGCAACCAATGGGATACTTTTCTTACAGGAACAGGAAACTCTCAAGGTGGGGCCCAACAGAGGGTATAAACAATGGTGGGCTACTAGCCGGAACACGCATGCGCAGAAGCAAAAGCCTTGCTGGAACATGGGTGCACCTGTGTCTCCGTTCACGATTTCACTATCTGCACAGGTGCAGCAGCATAACTGATGAAACTCACAGGACCTTCAGAGCCGCGGAAGCGAGCCTGATTAGACGTTCTGGTTAGTAGCCCATCCCTGGGCATAAAGCAGGGCACTCTCAGCCCTTCTCTCCTTCAACATCCTCAAGGCACATGATCCTCCTTTTTCCCAGGCGCTCATTCATATGGCTCTGGCTGTCCACCATTAAACCATCATTCCAAGCATTCTCATGCTTCCAATGTCTTTTTCCCCACTTGGAACCGAACGTAGAAGGATATTCCTTACCACAGTTCTTTTATTCATGAGTAATTATTACTCAATTGGAAGCATTTCAAAGCATATAGCTTTTGTTTCTTCAACAAACTTAATCGAGCGGCTGTTTAAAAAGTATAAGACCCATTTTTTCCCCTATGTATTTAGCAATCTTAACATTGCAACCTTTCTAGAATTCATCCTTCCAAGATGGGTAAAGTGAGGGCCCAGATTGTTGGGGGCAGTATGCTTACTCTCTGTAAAGCACTGGGAATTAGTATATATGTCTAAATGCTATAAATGCTTTGGCTGCCAATTGGTTTCCGGCAACAATTCAAAGTGTTGGTTATGACCTATAAAGCCCTTACATGGCATCGGGCCAGAATGCCTACAGGACCGTCTTCTGCCGTATGAATCCCAGCGACTGGTTAGGCCCCACAGAGTCTGCCTTCTCCAGGTCCGGTCAACTGGACAATGTTGGTTGGTGGGGCCTAGGGGAAGAGCCTTCTCTGTGGGGGACCTGGCCCTCTGGAACCAACTCCCCTCAGAGATTTGTATTGCCCCCACCCTCCTTGCCTTCCGCAAGAGTATTAAGACTCATTTATGGCACCTGGCTTGGGGCCATTAGATTCTTGCCCCCTGGCTGATGGATGGGCTGAGAGAAATCGGGAGGGAGGGAGGAAGGATGGAAAATCTCACTCTTGACTCTGGTTGTGACTATTTTTGCTGCTATGAAGCATTTGATAATTTGTGTTCAGAGAACCACCTAGATACAGAGTCCTTAGGGAGTTGGGTGGCATACAAGTAGAAAGAAAGCAAAGAAAGAAAGACTATTAGAAAAACGAGCTTGTTTTCAGAAGCGCAACACCATTTATTTATTGAAACAATTTAATCCAACCGCCCACCGCACCAGAAGTGACTCTGAGCGGCGTACAATCTTTGAAGTCAAAACCATTCATTGCTGCCGACGCCACACCGGAAGAGGACAAACCGACGCTAAACATCCCTTTAATGACTCCATTGGTGGTTCAGAACGTACATAAGATTTTGTTGTAATGCTGATTTTCTCGGCGGCGCCCCCTGAGCCAATAGGATTCCTGCGTAAGAGAGCGACACTTTCCTACCTCATTGCCCTGAGATTTCCTTCCGCTTAAGTAATAATTCTAGCGCGGACCCAACCCCGCTTTCTCTGGAGATGGTGCCGCCGGGCCTCACCGCCAGCTGACGAAACGGCGGCTTGCCTGAGAAGAAAGACAATCCGAATAACCAATCAGGGTCGGCGGGGGGCGGAGCCTCGAGGCTGGTTGCTACAGGCTGGAGCGCTGGCGCTTCAGTTGTTCAGTCCAAGGAGTAAAATGGAGGTATCTGTGTGGCGGCTGCTGTTCCCGCTGTTGGTGGTGCTGACGGCAACGTCTTTAGCGAAGGGCTGGGAGCAGCCTGGTAAGTGGCGAGGAACGGGCTTCACCGGGCGGTCCTCTTTAGGAAACCTGCCGTCTCGGTTCATGACGGTCGGGCAGGAATCGTGGCTCTCCGCGTCGGTGAATTCACGTTGGTGTCTCCGGTTCAGAGGGTTTTCGTGCCGAAAACAGCCTCTTTTCTGGGGGAGTGAGGGCCATTTCCTGAGTCCCCGCGCAGTTTTTTTAATGGGGGAAGTGCGATGTATTGACGGGCGTCGGCCTTATTATTTAGGAAGACATTTTAGAAACTCTTGGTAGCCATTGTCAGTCGTAACCAAACGCTGCGCGACGACTGGTTGTGTTCAGAAGTCCAATTCATACGTAAACACCCACATACACACTGCAACGTGTGTTAAGAGAATTAAATGTTTCAGGTCACCATTTGAGGGGATGTTGATTCACTGATGTCTGCCTTTCCCCCCTATCTTATATGTCTGTCTGTCTATCCATCTATCTATTTACATTTATATGCCGCCCATCTCCTCCTGGACTCAGGGCGGCGAGCAGCAATGGAAAATACAATACAGTACAATAAAAAAGATACAAAACCTCACAATATACCCCATGGTTATTTGTACTCTGTTGTGTGCTCCCCAGAGTCGATGGGTTTATCGCAGGTTATAATAACAGGTGAATGATGAGAGCTTGACCCAGCGCTATGTGGAAATAGGGTCACTGGAATGTGTAAAATAGTGATTTAGGGTTTCGCCAATACAGTACTGTTATTGTGGATTATATTCTGTAAAATTGATTTGAAAGAAACCATAGTGTGTGGGAATTCAGTCACTATTGGAGATGTTTTTCCTAATTACGTAGGAAAATTGGACATTGGGGAGCAAATTGAAACTTTTCCCCCACAAATTCTTGAATATTATATACTAAAGAAATGGGGGGAGGTACCTATGTATTGTTTGTGAAAACTTCTTGACTGCTTGATAAAAAAACTAAAGTAAAACTAATTAATAAAGCATAGATGTTAACTTTGATCTTAGATATATTCTTTATTAAAGCACCTTTTGCAGGGTGTCCACCAAACCTAGAAAACAGGGAAATCAGGGAATTATCAGGGAAATCAGCAGTTCATGAAATATCAGGGAATTTGACAAAAAAATGGAATAAATCAGGCAAAAAACTGAACTGTATTAAAATGTTTAAAAGTCAGGGGAAAATCATGTTTAAAAAATCCACAGATTGCGCTGCCTGGCAAAGTCAAGCAAAAATGAGCCCAACTCTGGCAACAAATTGCTTGCTCAGGTACAGTGATCCCTCGAGTATCGCGAGGGTTCCGTTCCAAGACCCTTCGCGATAATCGATTTTTCGCGATGTAGGGTTGCGGAAGTAAAAACACCATCTGCGCATGCGTGCCCTTTTTTTCATGGCCGCACATGCTCAGATGGTGGAGTTTGCGTGGGCGGCGGGCGGCACCCAGGGAAGGTTCCTTCGGCCGCCCAGCAGCTGATCTGCTCCGCAGCGCGGCAGCAGCGAGGAGCCGAAGATGGGGTTTCCCCGTTGCCCAGGCAAAGGGGAAACCCCATCTTCGGCTCCTCGCTGCTGCCGCGCTGCGGAGCAGATCAGCTGTTGGGCGGCCGAAGGAACCTTTCCTGGGTCTTCCCGCCGCCCAGGCAAAGGGGAAACCCCAAGATCGCTTGCCGCTTGCCCGTCACCCGCCTGCCCGGCCACTCGCTTGCCCGTTCGCCCGCCCGGCTGCTCGCTTGCCGCTTGCCCGTTCGCCCGCCCGCCCGGCTGCTCGCTTGCCGCTTGCCCGTTTGCCCGCCCGCCCGGCTGCTCGCTTGCCGCTTGCCTGTTCACCCGCCCGCCCGGCTGCTCGCTTGCCGCTCGAGAGCAAGAGGGGGAGAGATAGAGAAAGAGAGAGAAGGAAAGAAAGAGATGAGAGAGGGAGGAAGAGAGTGTGAGAGAGGAAGAAGCAAGATAGAGAAAGAGAGAGAGAAAGAAAGATGAGAAAGGAAAGGAGTGACGTCATCGGGTGGAAAAATCGCGATATAGCGTTTCGCGAAGATTGAGATCGCGAAAATCGAGGGATCACTGTATTGATATTTCTCCACAGCTTAGATGTTTGGTATGATGTCATCTACAACTGCACCTTAACTAGATCGCAAATTACAGGGAAATTTCAGGGAATTTCAAAATGCTTTCTCCCTGGACACACTGCTTTTGAGATTACTGCTTCTCTGTAATCAAAATATACAACCTAAGAAAAATCATTCTGAGAATGTCTTTATTGGCATTAATAATATCACAAAATCCTTAAAATATGCATTTATTATTTTGCATAGTGTTTCTAAATCTACTACATAACTTATATTCTGTCAGATAGAGTCCTATTACGGGACATCCAAGCCCTGACACTCTACCGGGGAAAGAACACAAATTATCGGAGGACATCACCAGTGTCCCAGTTGCAATGTACCGGAGGCTCAGCTGGATGTACAGCATATACCCCTGAGGTTGTTCAGTGTTACAACAAAGGTTGGGATGGCTATGATGTGCAGGTATGTTTCTCTGTATAAAGGGAAATCTTGTGGAGTATATTTGCATAAATGTAAAATTAATTAAACGGCTGGCTTTTGAAGACAGAAGAACAATTCTATATATCAAGGCAAAACTGTCAAACTCCAGCAATGAGTCAAAAATTAAAAATGGGGCTCCAACATTGACAACAAGAGAAAAAAACAATTAAAGTAAATCCATATTCCTTCTAAATAACTGTAACAAGTTTGTCATTTAGCGTTCTTGTCTGGCAATATTTTCATATGCATTCTTTCAAGCTCTATTAGGAGTTTAATTAGAACTTTTTTGGGGGGGGAGGTTGTATTGTATTGTAATAAAATTACTAAAAACATATCAATGTTAAGTTAATGCTCAATTTTATTATATACTTTATTGTAGAAAAACAATTCTCTTTTATTTTCAGTGGGAATGTAAAGCTCACTTGGATGTTTCATATCGCTTTGGAAAAATTGAAGTAAGCTGTGAAGGCTACGATTACCCAGATGACCCTTACATTTTAAAAGGATCCTGTGGCTTGGAATACACCTTAGAGTTAACTAAAGGAGGACAGCAAAAAGCTAACACCTTTTCTGGGCCCTATTATTCTGCAACTTCTCATGAGTCATTTGGTTCTGGATTTGGAGTGATCCTGATAATATTATTTGTTGTTTTTGTTTTTGGCATCTACAAGCTATTCCTCTGTGATAATCGACAACATAATTTCCCTAATGATTATGTACATTCAGGATCCTATGGGCAAAGTTATCAAGGCCCACCTCCACCAGGATTTAAATCAAATTATACAGGTAAATATCTCATGTCACAGCAAAAACATTTATTAGTAACATTGATAAGCATGGTAATCTACTTTTCAAATTCTAGGAATCTATTCATTGTTAATTATTGTTAGTGGGGGTCACTGAAATTTCTACAGAATTTTGTGTTATGTCTAGCCTATGCTCTTGTTTATATAGTTGGCAGAAATTATAAGGCACAATTAAAATGATAATTCCTTGTGTTTCTGAATTGATCCTTTAGTCTAAAGTTTAGGAAATATACCTTTTAGAAAATAAAGGGATAAAAACTGCTAGCCTATAGTCTGTTTCTCCAGTAAAATCAATAGTTTCATAGCATGATACAACAATGTTTGATTTAAAACTTTGGAGAGCTTGTAAGACTAGAATTTTAATTAGATGTTGGATAATCATTTGTCTAAGGTTTCCTACCTAAGCAGGGGTTGGACTAGAAGACCTCCAAGGTCCCTTCCAACTTTGTTACTCTATTGTATTCTAATTATTTTAATTTGATCACAAAGATTATTTGATCTAAATCATTACAATTTTATTCAAATTAAGGAGCTGCTAGTGGTTCCAGCTATGATTCCAATTCAGGGCCAGGTTTCTGGACTGGATTAGGTGCCGGAGGACTTCTTGGATACCTGTTTGGCAACCGAAGGTAATCTTGTCTTCTTTTGCAACAATCCTAATTGACAGATAGGGAATTGCTTCTCCCAAGAAAAAAAAATTCTTTCACACTAGTAATACCATCAGTTATAAACATAGAATGTTTTGTTTACATGTTCATTTTTAAAATAACAATATATTATGAATGTTTTGAGAAATAGTTATCCTGCTCATCACTACTACAGTCAGAATGAATGAGTAAAGCCAGATACAAAGGTGAATAGGTGACCTAGCTGTCTACAGGATCCTTATATTAGGATAAGAATTTAATAGTTGTTCAATTGATAGGTATCTCTAGCAATTTTTTTAGTATAACTGGGAAACACTGAAGAAGCGGGTTGTTTGTCAGAATACTGTACATGGAATTCAGAACCCAGCAGTAAATGGTAGTAAATGGATTGATTTATAAAATAAAGAAAACAGCTGTCATTGACTCATGCAATACACTTTCACTGTAGTTGCTTAATATTGCATCATTAGGGAAGAAACTCCTGCAGTGGTATTAAAAATACTAGCTGCAGTTTCCAGAGAATAAAGATGTAAACAGTTGTCAATTTTAAGGTCACCATTTCAGTAGTATCTGTTTTTCAAATCACAGGTTTTTCTAAACCCTTGTGTGTTTGTTGTCTCCAAAATTTCTGTGTATTTCTTTCCTATTAATTATTAACTATTTCTTTTCCACATTGAATTTTGCTTTCATAACTTACTTTCAAAGTTGTCTCTAATTACATACACATTTTTCACTGATAATTCTCTTGTATATTCTTCCAAAACCACTAGAATCTGACTGTTTTATTTTTAATGGACTTTTAAAAAAGCATTTTTTAGCTTTTTGCATAAATTATGCAGCTTGTATGACTTTTGTACTGAATTTATATTACAGTCCAACCACATTTTTAAAAATTTGAAATCTTGTTACGTTTTTCCTAATAGCAATACATAATGGTAAATCAGTGTATTTCTTGCAAATATACCTTTTAAAATAGAAACAGAACTAAAAAATAATGAATTCTCAGTTTGTTGGAATAATTGAATATATTCCAATTATTTACATGTTTGTTCTGGGTCCTATTCTTTTTAATATGTTTGTGAGTGACATAGGGGAAGGTTTGGTAGGGAATGTTTGCCTATTTGCCGATGACTCTAAAGTGTGCAATAGGGTTGATAGTCCTGGAGGGGTCTGTAATATGGTAAATGATTTAGCTTTACTAGATAAGTAGTCAAAGCAGTGGAAACTGCAGTTTAATGTTTCCAAATGTAAAATAATGCACTTGGGGGAAAAGAATCCTCAATCTGAGTATTGTATTGGCAGTTCTATGTTAGCAAAAACTTCAGAAGAGAAGGATTTAGGGGTAGTGATTTCTGACAGTCTCAAAATGGCTGAACAGTGCGGTCAGGCGGTAGGGAAAGCAAGTAGAATACTTGGCTGCATAGCTAGAGGTATAACAAGCAGGAAGAGGAAGATTGTGATCTCACTGTATAGAGCGCTGGTGAGATCACATTTGGAATACTGTGTTCAGTTCTGGAGACCTCACCTACAAAAAGATATTGATAAAATTGAACGGATCCAAAGACGGGCTACAAAAATGGTGGAAGGTCTTAAGCATAAAACATATCAGGAAAGACTTAATGAACTCAATCTGTATAGTCTGGAGGACAGGAGGGACATGATCAAAAAATTTAAATATGTTAAAGCAGTGGTTCTCAACCTGGGGGTCGGGACCCCTTTGGGGGTCGAATGACCATTTCACAGGGGTCACCTAAGACCATTTGGGAAAAGACAAATTTCCCATGGTGCTAGGAACTAAAGCTTCTATTCTGGTGCCTTGGAACGTATTTTTACAATCCCACCAATCTGACGTCTACAGTGAGGGTGTCTTTCTGACCTTCCTGCCAATCAGCTTAAAGCTCTGTTGGGAGAATTGGCGCTAGTCTTATGGTTGGGGGTCACCACAACATGAGGAACTGTATGAAGGGGTCGCGGCATTAGAAAGGTTGAGAACCCGTGTGTTAAAGGGTTAAATAAAGTTCAGGAGGAAAATGTTTTTAATAGGAAAGTGAACACAAGAACAAGGGGGCACAATCTGAGGTTAGTTGGGGAAAAGATTAGAAGCAACGTGAGAAAATATTATTTTACTGAAAAAGTAATAGATGCTTGGAACAAACTTCCAGCCGGCGTGGTTGGTAAATTCACGGTAACTGAATTAAAACATGCTTGGGATAAACATATATCCATCCTAAGATAAAAATACAGGAAATAGAATAGGGGCAGACTAGATGGACCATGAGGTCCTTTTTTGCCGTCAATCTTCTATGTTTCTATGATTACTTGCTGATTGCTGTAGAGCAACTTTACCTTAAATGGCCTTCTATTTCATCTATTAAAAATTTAATTTTGTACACATGCAAAAACACTAAAACAAATTAATAATCATTTTCTTTTAGGTCAGCTTCAGATCAGAGGTATTCTCCTTATTATAGCACGTGGACTGGTTCATCTGCTCCACCTCCATTTTCTGGTTCATTTGGCAATTCAAATAGCTGTTCAACGTCTTACAGTTCAGAAACAAAACCCAGCTCTGGTAAGTTATAATCCATGTTGTCCTTAATTTTTGGGTTAACTGTGCCCAATATCAGCAACTTTCCAATTTAAAAAATTCTATTGAAAAGAGTTGGATTTCGATTAATAATAGCAAATTTTGGTTTTTAATCTTTTGGTAATTTTAATGCTTTTATATTTATGCTTTTATGCCATTGTAAGCTGCCCAGAGTTATTCTGGTTAAGTAGACAAGTGGCATATAAATTTAATAAATAAACAAACTTTCCCCACTGCTTTTAATCAGACTTATATCTAGTTCTCATTGTGGTAGGGGTTCTACATTTGGTCTGTATATCTTTTCTTTGTGTTGAAATTGAAATAAAGTATGAAATTGGGTTTAGTACTTCCATAAATATATTTTATTCCCATATATAGATGTTTTGAGTACAGCTGGAGTATAATATCAGTTTCAAAAAATATCTATATTTAGTTAATTGTTAAGAAAATCAATTAACAATGACTTTCTTCAGATGAAACTGCCATTAGTATGATCTGTTTCATTTTTGTTTTGTTTGCTGCTAAATTTTTTAGGCTTTGTTGAATTGCAACAGATGTTTCAAAAATGATGAGTAAAAGGGAGATCAGGATCTACTAATAGATCTTTGTGTAATTTTAAGTACATAATTGAATAATAATTAAGTAGTCTATCAGCAGAAAGATCTGAACTAAGCTTTACTGCAACTTTGATGTCTCAGAAGTAGATTTGCACGGATACACAAATCCTCCTGTAGACCAGGATTTTCCCAACTAACTTATATCTCCCTTGTGGGTGTGAGACAGTGTCCAAGGGAAGTGCGAGTAACCTTTCAATTGTACATTGTTGAATAAATTCACTTTTCGTTGTTCATTTGTGTTCATTGTAATGTTTGAAGTTTTAGGGGAGGTGTTTACATTAAGAATATACAAAGTAGATTTGATGGCAAAAAGTTTAGGAACTCCTAGTTAGAAAATGGAACTTGGTTCAGAAAGTAGTCATTGCTAAGAAGCAGTGATTGTTTGGAAGTTGATTTTGTGATTGGAACTTTGACAGAGGATCTAGAATATAGTATCTGAAATTTCCCGGTGCAAAATGTTTGACAGCTTGGGATGTATTAGTAGGACTTTGAGTGGCCAGTAAACAATTCATAATTGGAGGCTCTTAGATTTACTGCCAGCTACCTGGGAGATCTTTTAAGTGTTCTCTATCATTATCTCTTTCAATAAGAATGAAGAGGATGAGGTTCAAGGCAGGGAAACTAAGGAAATTATTTTGTTCTCAAAGGAGCAGTTATCTGAAGAAAAGGGACTTTATGCAGCTAGTTTCTGGATTCAAGCGTAAACTTAGAAAATTGTGGTAATATAAAGGCTTAATCATATGGAGGTTAGTTTTTATTACTGTTTAGTGCAGCTTGCTCAATTTCTCCAGTTTTGTATTTGCTTCAATCCACTATTATTCTTGTTTTGTTAGACTATTTATGGATTATTGAATGCTAGTTTTGGAATGCAGATCTCACTGTTGTGTAATTGTTACAGTTAAATTATTCTCTCAAATTTCTACTAAGTTTTAAAAAATCTTTTATTGAAATAAAATATTTTATTTTATTACTGTTGTGTTGCAGTGTTTTAATGATTCATAAAAATTTGGTTCTGCCTCCAGGCCCTAAGTTGGAATATGTGTTAGAGCCCTTGTGGAATTTTTCAGCTGTTAATTGATTATTTATTTTCTCTGGACTTTTTTTTAAATGGATTATATATTCTACATTTTTCTACTCCACTTTTCTACTAGAGTTCCTACTGTTGTATCTATTAAACCAACTAAAAACATGCAGATTGGGTCAAAATTGGTAAATAATAAGCAAATGCTTAGATCTGCTTGTGTTTATACTGCAACCATTTGTATAAAACTTACTGGAGGAGAGGGATTTCATATTCCGCCTCATTCACATTTGAACACATCTCCCCATTCAAGAAAGTCCTTGATTACGACTACAGTTAAGCTCAAAATTTCTATTGCTTGTCAAGAGAGTTGTTAAATGAATGAGTTGTGCCATATTTTACGACCTTTTTTACCACAGTTGTTGAGCAAATCACTCCAACTGTTAAGTGAATCATGAAGTTAACAGAATCTGGTCTCCCCCATTGACTTTGCTTGTTGGAATTCACCTGGGAAGGTTACAGATGGTGACCATATGACCCTGGGACAGTGCAACTGTCATAAATGCATGGCAGGTAAGCACCATGCATTTGGGCAAGTGCCCAAATTTTGATCACATGGCCATGGGAATGCTTCAGTTGTCATAAGTGTGAAAAGCAGATGTAAGTCATTTTTTTCAGTGTCGCCATCATAGTTCCCTCTAAGCTGAGCAGTGAGCAATCGCTCACTTAAAAATCATCATCAACTCAGAGTTTTCCAAACCTGCCCAGAAGCCGAGAGGGAAAGAGTGAGAGGGAAGGAGAGAGAGAGGAAGAGAGGAAGAGAGAGAAACAGATAGAAAAAAGAGAGGAAGGAAAAGAGAAAGAAAAAGAATGGGAGTAAGGAAGAGAGAAAAAAAATCAAAATGTAGTTTGAAACTAGCTCAACTATTTAAGTGGCATTTTGATATTGATACCGTGTTTCCCCGATAGTAAGACCCCCCCGATTGTAAGACATATGGGGGGTTTCGGGGGGGTCGGCTTATATAAGCCATACCCCGAAAGTAAGACATATGTCTTACTTTCGGGGAAACACGGTATAAACGGTATTGCGGGGGGGGGGGCGATGACATTGCTTCCAAGCTCCCCGCGCGCCCCTCGCCTTCGCTCGCCGCGGCCTCTTCCACCGCCTCTTCCCTTGCCGAAGCTCAGCTGCAAGCGGCCAGCGAGGCCGCTTGCAGCTTCGCTCGCCTTCCAAGCTCCCCGCGCGCCTTCGCATTCTCCCCGCGCGCCTTCGCCTTCCAAGCTCCCCGCGCGCATTGCTTCCAAGCTCCCCGCGCGCCTTCGCTCGCCTTCGCTCGCCACCGCCTCTTCCCCTGCCGAAGCTCAGCTGCAAGCGGCCAGCGAGGCCGATCGGCTCCGAGGCGAGCGGCCGGAGCTGCGCCCTCCTTCGCCCGCCTCCTTTCCGCTCGCCTCGGAGCCGAGCGGCCTCGCTGGCCGCTTGCAGCTGAGCCTCGGCAGGGGAAGAGGCGGTGGTGCCGCGGCGAGCGAAGGCGAGGGGCGCGCAGGGAGCTGCGCCCTCCTTCACCAGCCTCCTTTCCGGCAGCTCCCTGCGCGCCCCTCGCCTTCGCTCGCCGCGGCGCCACCGCCTCTTCCCCTGCCGAGGCTCAGCTGCAAGCGGCTCCGAGGCGAGCGGAAAGGAGGCGGGCGAAGGAGGGCGCAGCTCCGGCCGCTCGCCTCGGAGCCGAGCGGCCTCGCTGGCCGCTTGCAGCTGAGCCTCGGCAGGGGAAGAGGCGGTGGCGCCGCGGCGAGCGAAGGCGAGGGGCGCGCAGGGAGCTGCGCCCTCCTTCACCAGCCTCCTTTCCGGCAGCTCCCTGCGCGCCCCTCGCCTTCGCTCGCCGCGGCGCCACCGCCTCTTCCCCTGCCGAGGCTCAGCTGCAAGCGGCTCCGAGGCGAGCGGAAAGGAGGCGGGCGAAGGAGGGCGCAGCTCCGGCCGCTCGCCTCGGAGCCGAGCGGCCTCACTGGCCGCTTGCAGCTGAGCCTCGGCAGGGGAAGAGGCGGTGGCGCCGCGGCGAGCGCAGGCGAGGGGCGCGCAGGGAGCTGCGCCCTCCTTCACCAGCCTCCTTTCCGGCAGCTCCCTGCGCGCCCCTCGCCTTCGCTCGCCGCGGCGCCACCGCCTCTTCCCCTGCCGAGGCTCAGCTGCAAGCGGCCAGCGAGGCCGCTCGGCTCCGAGGCGAGCGGCCGGAGCTGCGCCCTCCTTCGCCCGCCTCCTTTCCGCTCGCCTCGGAGCCGCTTGCAGCTGAGCCTCGGCAGGGGAAGAGGCGGTGGCGCCGCGGCGAGCGAAGGCGAGGGGCGCGCAGGGAACTGCCGGAAAGGAGGCGGGCGAAGGAGGGCACAGCGGCGGCCGCTCACCCTTTTTGACTGCCCATCCACCCCTTGACCTGCCTTTAGCCAGCCAGCCGAGCGTCCGTGTCGCCGCGGAGTTGGCCTCCCCTGCCGAGAAACATTGCCGGGAGCGGCGAGGGGATGCTCCCCGCAACCCGCCGAACGTCGAGGTCGGCGCCCGCCTCCTTTCCGGCAGCTCCCCGCGCCCGAAGACGAGCCGGCCCCGGTGCCCGGGACAATGTAAGACATACCCCCAAAGTAAGACACAGTGGGGCTTTTGGGGGTAAAAAGATAGTAAGACACTGCCTTACTATCGGGGAAACACGGTAGAGTTGCCCTATTATGAGCTCACTGTTATAGACACACAGTACAGTATTTTATTTTGAAATTCTCTGAGGCAAAACAGGGTGGGTTTTTTGTTTGTTTGTTTGTTTGTTTGTTTGTTTGTTTGTTTGTTTGTTTGTTTATTATTTCTGTGCCGCCCAGTCCCGAAGGGACTGCCACTCAGACACTATACTTTTCCTCCCACCCACCCCAAAAATTAGAGGGAACACTGGTCGCCATTACTTCATACATTCACTAAATGAGTAACCTGAGATTACCTCTAATGGCAGATAACTGTTTTCTTAATGGAATTCTACTACCTGACATTATGATCAAACCAATATTCAGCTAGTAGGGAAATGTGTGTGTGTGTGGGGAGGGGTATAATGCTAAATAGGATTAGGGTCTGGATGATCTGATAAACTATATTGTGTTCTAAAGCAGTAATAGAATCTTTTGGTCGCATAGTCTAAAGGAGAGATTAGCAATGTACCCACCACATCCAAAATGCTTTAAGCAAGAATAATTTCCCGCTCCCAGATAAAATTCATAAATATTCTTACTTGAGAACTTCAAATATTTTGGGGCTAGGTGCTGAAATCTTGCAAGATTTAGCAATCTCATATTTCAGTTATTTTTATTTGAAGAATTGACCACTTGTGCCATCTTGCAAAACTATATTGCATTCCTTAGTGCTTGCGCAGGCTAACAAACATTACCATACAGAAATGAAGGCCCTGTCTGATGTGCTCTGCCCCTTCCTTGGTTAAATGCATTTATCTCCTTTATTATTTCACTATTCATATTATTTTAAAATTCGCTATTGATTAATAATAGCTTTTTTCTCTTTCTCTACCTCTTTTTCTTAGGTTTTGGAGGCACAAAAAGAAGATGAAGCTTGACTTTTGCTCTACCTAAGCTAGTGAATAAAGCAACATTTTGGCAATTCTGAAATGCGTCTTAGCCTGCTTGCTAGAATTATTAAAATTCTAACTGTATATATTTGCACATCTGCATCTCTAAAAATGTCGCTAAATTTATTTTGCAACAGTAGCTTTTAACAAAATGGGGAAGCTTCTCAAGTAATTTCTAACATGGAACTGGGTTCTATAGAAAAAGGAACATAGTAAGGTAGCCTTCTGCAACCTAGTGCCTTTCAGATCAATTGGAATCTCTCTCCTAGAAATAATAGCTTGCCATCATGTTGGGGACTAAAGATAGGAGTATCAGTAATAATTATATTTTTTTAAAGTTGGAAATGCCATTTTTCTAAGGCAGCAGCCCCAACCTTTCGGGCATCAGAGACCAGTTCTGTGGAGAGAGGTTTTTCTGCGCACCAGAGGGGGCATGGTTTCATGTGCTGCCTACGTCCTGCAGATTGGGCTTTGCTTGTTTGTGTGGACTGGTGCCAGTCCTTGGACCAAAGGTTGGAGACCCCTGTTATAAGGCCTCTCTGATGATGACTATTATACATTATAAAAACAAAGAAGGAAACTTAACAGACTGATTCACCAATAGAAGAGAAATTTAGGTCTGTTATTTTCTTTACAATAGTTCTTTAGAAAGACCTGAGATAGAGAGAAAACAGTCAACTACTGGACAGTAATTACACTAGATTTAATGGAATCTGCTTCATGTGTGTGTGTGTGTGTGTGTGTATACACACACACACACACACACACATGAAGCAGATTCCATGTCCCATGCTTATGTTTATGTCCCATGCCGAGAAAGCAATGTTTGATTTAATAAAGAATAATTTTGCACACAAACAAGTCTTCTATGTGAATACCTGAGATATATGAAAATGCATTCCAGGATATCAGTGCCATAGATTCCATCAAATGAGTTGTATGTAGTTAATAATAACCCAACTAGAAATATATAAAATATAAAAAATTATATATTTCTAGTTGGGTTATTAACTACATACAACTCATTTGATGGAATCTATGGCACTGATACCTTGGAATGCATTTTCAGATATCTTATATATTCACATAGAAGACTTGTTTGTGTGCAAAATTATTCTTTATTAAATCAAACATTGCTTTCTTGGCATGGGACATAAATGATACAAGGCACTATGAACTCATCTTGACTGGGCATCTTGTTTACTTCCAGTTAAATGCATTTCTTTTGTATGTGCCTCTTTTTAACCTTTCTTCCTAGCATTTTGTGAATATTTTCTTTGTTTCCATTCCTGGAAGAAATTAAATTGCTGAGGAAATTAACAGCAGTCCTGAAAGTTTGTATTTAAATTTCAAAATAAAGTAATGATGTCTGAAACTATGTCATGGCTGAATTTTAATGTTAATTCTTCATTAACACTTTTAAATATTTAAACAATGAGTGAATGAAACAGGCATGCAAAGAAATTGAAAAGATTATAATGCAAAGAAATCATAATTGTTCAACAAGGAAATTAATAAAATTCAAATGCATAAAATCACATTAAAGAATCAACACAGTGACAGAATTATAAGCATAACAATACAGTAATAAAAGACAGGGACATTTTGATAAACAGAAAAATTTCCCAAACAATGAAACTCTCATAACAGTTGGATTAATCAATCCAAAACTCTGTTATCTCTTGTATTACACTGACAATATTACTAGAGCTCCAGGAACTGGTTTTGGGTCTTGCTCTATAGTTGTCATATGCTGAAAACTAATCTATTTAAGGAAGGCAATGTAAACCTCTGGAATCTTCCTGCTGACAGCTTTTGTGGATGCTGTCAAAGTCCCTGATGACGACGATGTCTTCAATGGGGCTAAGAGCAACCCAGCCGTGTGGGGTCACTCACGAACGCGAATCCTAGAAAGAAGACTTGGACACATTCTCTCTCTGGGTGAAGTGACATGGTTATAGAGCCATGTACCTCTTTTTATTTGGGAGCATAAGGAAATGGGGATAATTACACGTACATGTCAAGTGATACATCCAATAACATAACTTCAAACATATATTTGAGTT
Source organism: Erythrolamprus reginae (assembly GCF_031021105.1). NCBI lineage: Eukaryota > Metazoa > Chordata > Lepidosauria > Squamata > Dipsadidae > Erythrolamprus > Erythrolamprus reginae. The sequence continues at coordinate 226,500,445 of NC_091951.1, read as the reverse complement.
CTTCCTATTCCCACAAATATCACAAAACAATTTCCTAGAAACTCTTCCTCAAAGCAGATGTTTCTCACACCTAATTTCTCTGAAGCCTTCTGCCTTATCTCAACTAATTAATCACCTTGTCCTGTGTATGCTTCAGGGAATGTAAATTTCCCCCTTTGATCCTATAAAGTCCTGTCCCGAGTGATGTAAACTTTGTTTATCAGTGAGATGTTTATTGAGCCCTTTGGTTTCCCTGTTGTAATTACCAGGAATGCAGACTAGGCAAGTTTAGTGCCCTCCTATCCTGGATTATAATCAGAGCATTTTTATGATAGAGGTCCAGATATATATAATTATAATACAATCCTATTCTAACATATTTATGCTATACTGCAACAAGCTTTGGCTCTAGCAGACATAATATTAACATGAAAGCTGCTCTTGAATGCTTTCTGAATGAGGAGAGAGGGAGAGAGAAATGCACACAGACACGTGCGCGCACACACTTATTTCAAGGTGATGCCCCTTGGGAACTGAACCTTATTAATTGTATTTAGGGGTTGAGATAACTGAGTCAATGATACAAATAATCATAATGGCATCTTGGGAGCAAACTCTAACAGCATTGAATTACTTTAGACCAGAGCTTGGATTAGAAAAACTAACAGATTGATATTCTGCTTAAGTACTGGGAGTTACATATCAGCCTGCTGGTTGCACTGAGCAATTCCTTCCATAGATTTGAGCAAAGCTTTGGCCCAGATGTTTGTTGGCATCAGGCAGATCAGGTTGGAGATTTTGGGAATTGCAGCAGTTTTAATTTGGGCTGCTGAAATATAGCCTTCAGAACAATGATCTGAGGAATGGTAGTGAGACGTTTGGGTGGTAGGAGTGGAGTCATGCCAAATAATAGGCTATTGGTTTGTACCATAACCAAGGGCGGTAGTTTCCAAATATAGATCATCTGCTTGAGTATTTTTGAAAATCACACTGGAGGATCTATATTAATGTATTAACAGCTACGTTTGGCTCTTGGATCACCTCCTTAGTTGTTAAATCTGGAACACACCCTGGAATGGGCTGGAGAATTGGGAGGTAGAAACAGAAGGTGGCTCTGATGCAAGCAGGATTGAAATAGATTTTAAGGAAATGACAATAGCTGGGTCTTCCCAAATAGTGCCCCCCCCCAAGGGGGGGTGTAGCTATTCCAAGGGGGGCTTGTGACCCCATGGAACCTGCTTTCTTTTTGCCACAGGTAGTAGGGATATTTTTGCACTGAACAATAGCACACAGAACAGAGCAGGAGATATGAAGTGCAAATAACAAACCCTTAAGAGACACCATGGAAAAATATTAACAGAGATGAAAAGAAAGGAGGAGAGAGACGGAGATAGTGAGACAAACAAAAATCTCCCAAAAGCTCAGATGAGGAAATATGATGAAGCATATATAGTGCTTGGCTTCACTGTGACTACCGTGGGAGATGAGGAAAGACCAGTATGTTTACTGTGTCTAAAAATGTTGCCAGCGGACAGCATGAAGCCCAATAAATTAAAGCATCGCTTAAACACATTACACTCCGATCACGCTGATAAAGTTTTTTTCAGTGAAAACGTGCCGAATATAGCAAACAATCATCCCAGTGGAGAGTTGGGGGGGGGGGCGCAAAAATGTTTACTTCTTCGGGGGGGGGGGGTGTAACAGAAAATAATTGAGAAGCACTGCCCTAGTGATACCTGAAGAGGAACCGCTTTGCTGTGCTGTGTTCTGTTGGAGATGGGGCGCACAATTTGGATGTTTAGTGAAAAGTGAAGTTGGGTGTATGCATCTCATGATTTGGGAGAAGGAGAGCAGAGTTTGGGAGAGATTTAGATGGACGGTAGGCAGACACCAACATCAGGGTAGTGAAAGATAGAAAGCAACTTCATAAGGATTTGTGCACGCTTCCCACCATGGGAAAACAATGTGATTTATCCTGGTTTCTGCCTCTAGGATTAACTTTCAAAGCTCCATCAGAGCTGTGGGGTAGAGTGCAGTACTGCAGCTTTCTTCTGCTGCCTGCTGGCTGCCTGGAATTTGGCAGTTCGAATCTCAGCAGGTTCAAGGTTGACTCAGCCTTCCATCCTTCCGAGGTGGGTAAAATGAGGATCCAGATTGTTGGATCATACTAGAGATGCTCAATTGGATTGACTATTCATCTTCCTCTACTAACACTTTAGATAACCCATCCCTAACCCATCCTCGAATACAGCTTACCCGTTTGGAACCCATATCGCATCTCAGACATCAACACCCTTGAAAATGTCCAAAGATACTTCACCAGAAGAGCCCTTCACTCCTCCACTCGAAACAGAATACCCTACAAGACTAGACTGGGCCTAGAAAGCCTAGAACTAAGACGCCTTAAACAAGATCTAAGTATTGCCCACAAGATCATATGCTGCAACATCCTGCTTGTCGGTGACTACTTCAGCTTCAACCACAACAACACAAGAGCATGCAACAGATTTAAATTTAAGATTTACAAGATATTAAAAATAGAGGGGGATTCGGAATGCCAGATTGGAAAATGTATTATAAAGCAGCTTCATTGATGTGGATAAAAGAATGGATCAATCTTGATAATAAACGAATTTTACAATTGGAAGGTCATGATTTGGATAAAGGTTGGCATGCCTACTTATGGGACATAGGAGATAAAATACCAAAATATTTTAATAGGCATCTAATCAGACAGTCTTTACTCAAAACATGGAAAGAGATAAGACATAAACATTATATAAAAATACCAAATTGGCTATCCACAATGGAAGCTCTAATATACCCAAATACAATAGAACTGACAAAAAAAATTAAATATAAAGAAATATTAGATACAAACTGTAAACTCAAAAGTAGGGAAGAATTAATAATACAAAATATAAATATAGATTGGTGGACATACCTATAAATTCAATCTAGATATAAAAAGGATATGGAATAATCAGGTATAGAAAGAATTACCCAACCACTAGATAAACTATTGACAGGCCCAGAAGAAAAAGCAATATATAAAATATATAAATATCTGATGGAATATGAAAGACCAGAGGAGATTGTTAAAGGTACAATGATTGCCTGGGCGAAAAACGTAGGCCATAATATATATAGAGAGGAATGGGAACAGATTTGGAAGAGAAATATTAAATTAACAAAATCCACAATATATAAAGTAAACCAATATAAAATGCTATACCGTTGGCATCTTCCACCCAAAAGACTAGCTAAAATGCACAAAAATTACAGCCCAATGTGTTGGAAATGTAAAAACATTCAAGGCACCTTCTTTCACCTATGGTGGTTATGTCCAGAGACAAGAAAATACTGGAAAAAAATAAATAATTGGTTGTGTCAAATAACAAATACAAAAATAGAATATACGCCAGAATTTTTTTTATTGGGTATTATGAGAGGTAACTTCTAAAAATGTAAAATATTTAAGCTTGCATATTACAACAGCTGCAAGGATTGTATTTGCACAGAACTGGAAAAATCCGCAAATACCTGAAGACAATGAGATTATCAAGAAAATATACGACTGTGCAGAGATGGACAGATTGACAATGGAACTTAATAATCGAAAAGAATCGGACTATTATGAAACCTGGACAAAATGGTACCAATGGACAAAAAAAAGGAACTTAAAAAGAAGCATTGGAATAAAACATCAAGAAATCTAAGAGTAATTAGAAGACAATGTCGAGAGGAATGTATATACGATATAGATTCATCTGTAAATATGACTATGTATTTTTTTTTTAAAAGGGAAAAATTAATAAATATATATTTTAAAAAAAAGAATAAATGACTTTTTTCTTTTCCATTCCTTCCTTTGAATTTGTCTACCTTAAATCTTACCTTGGTTTAGTCATGATAGTAAATTGAGATAAAATACGTTGTATTCTAAGATAACTAGAAGAAAATTTCCCAGGAGATCCCCTACAATTACTGTGTTCTCTCCTCTTCCCCAAAGCTTCTATGAGAATTAGGAAATTAGGATTTACTCTAATGGATTGGAATTTAACTTGCTTAACTGCAGTTCAGTTCTTACCAAATAGTCCAAAGTATTCCATCCCATTTTAAGTTCTCCAAGATAATCAACCTTTAATGGAGGGGGCACAGTAGATATAAATGATTGATTTGCAATCATCCACAATTTTTGTTTTCTAATAATTTATAAGACATGACTCGAAATAAATACAAGTTTGAAGCTGCTATTTAGCTTTGTAATACAGTGGAACCCCGACATACGAAATTAATTGGTTCCGGAAGGAACCTCGTATGTCAAAGAGCTCGTAGGTCGAAGCATTGTTTCCCATAGGAAACAATGGAAAAGTGATTAATGCGTGCAAGCCCGAGGGCTGAGGGGAAAAGACGTCGGCTGAGGGGTGCCCGGTGCTTCGGAGCCGGCATGGGGGGGCTTTCCATGCTGGCTCTGATCTTTTCAGATAGGCGCGCCGATTCTCCGCTCACTCCGGGTGAGCGGCGAATCGGCGCGTCTGTTTAAAAAGATCGTAGCCGGCATGGAAAATCCCCCCATGCCAGCTACGAGCTTTTCAGGCAGGCGCGCCGATTCTCCGCTCACTCCGGGTGAGCGGCGAATCGGCGCGTCTGTTTAAAAAGATCGTAGCCGGCATGGAAAATCCCCCCATGCCAGCTACGAGCTTTTCAGGCAGGCGCGCCGATTCTCCGCTCACTCCGGGTGAGCGGCGAATCGGCGCGTCTGTTTAAAAAGATCGTAGCCGGCATGGAAAATCCCCCCATGCCAGCTACGAGCTTTTCAGGCAGGCGCGCCGATTCTCCGCTCACTCCGGGTGAGCGGCGAATCGGCGCGTCTGTTTAAAAAGATCGTAGCCGGCATGGAACATCCCCCCATGCCAGCTACGAGCTTTTCAGGCAGGCGCGCCGATTCGCCGCTCACTCCGGGTGAGCGGCGAATCGGCGCATCTGTTTAAAAAGATCGTAGCCGGCATGGAACATCCCCCCATGCCAGCTACGAGCTTTTCAGGCAGGCGCGCCGATTCGCCGCTCACTCCGGGTGAGCGGCGAATCGGCGCATCTGTTTAAAAAGATCGTAGCCGGCATGGAACATCCCCCCATGCCAGCTACGAGCTTTTCAGGCAGGCGCGCCGATTCGCCGCTCACTCCGGGTGAGCGGCGAATCGGCGCGTCTGTTTAAAAAGATCGTAGCCGGCATGGAACATCCCCCCATGCCAGCTACGAGCTTTTCAGGCAGGCGCGCCGATTCGCCGCTCACTCCGGGTGAGCGGCGAATCGGCGCGTCTGTTTAAAAAGATCGTAGCCGGCATGGAACATCCCCCCATGCCAGCTACGAGCTTTTCAGGCAGGCGCGCCGATTCGCCGCTCACTCCGGGTGAGCGGCGAATCGGCGCGTCTGTTTAAAAAGATCGTAGCCGGCATGGAAAATCCCCCCATGCCAGCTACGAGCTTTTCAGGCAGGCGCGCCGATTCTCCGCTCACTCCGGGTGAGCGGCAAATCGGCGCGTCTGTTTAAAAAGATCGTAGCCGGCATGGAACATCCCCCCATGCCAGCTACGAGCTTTTCAGGCAGGCGCGCCGATTCGCCGCTCACTCCGGGTGAGCGGCGAATCGGCGCGTCTGTTTAAAAAGATCGTAGCCGGCATGGAAAATCCCCCCATGCCAGCTACGAGCTTTTCAGGCAGGCGCGCCGATTCGCCGCTCACTCCGGGTGAGCGGCGAATCGGCGCGTCTGTTTAAAAAGATCGTAGCCGGCATGGAAAATCCCCCCATGCCAGCTACGAGCTTTTCAGGCAGGCGCGCCGATTCTCCGCTCACTCCGGGTGAGCGGCGAATCGGCGCGTCTGTTTAAAAAGATCGTAGCCGGCATGGAACATCCCCCCATGCCAGCTACGAGCTTTTCAGGCAGGCGCGCCGATTCGCCGCTCACTCCGGGTGAGCGGCGAATCGGCGTGTCTGTTTAAAAAGATCGTAGCCGGCATGGAACATCCCCCCATGCCAGCTACGAGCTTTTCAGGCAGGCGCGCCGATTCTCCGCTCACTCCGGGTGAGCGGCGAATCGGCGCATCTGTTTAAAAAGATCGTAGCCGGCATGGAACATCCCCCCATGCCAGCTACGAGCTTTTCAGGCAGGCGCGCCGATTCGCCGCTCACTTCCGGGTGAGCGGCGAATCGGCGCATCTGTTTAAAAAGATCGTAGCCGGCATGGAAAATCCCCCCATGCCAGCTACGAGCTTTTCAGGCAGGCGCGCCGATTCGCCGCTCACTCCGGGTGAGCGGCGAATCGGTGCGTCTGTTTAAAAAGATCGTAGCTGGCATGGAAAATCCCCCCATGCCAGCTACGAGCTTTTCAGGCAGGCGCGCCGATTCTCCGCTCACTCCGGGTGAGCGGCGAATCGGCGCGTCTGTTTAAAAAGATCGTAGCCGGCATGGAACATCCCCCCATGCCAGCTACGAGCTTTTCAGGCAGGCGCGCCGATTCGCCGCTCACTCCGGGTGAGCGGCGAATCGGCGCGTCTGTTTAAAAAGATCGTAGCCGGCATGCAACATCCCCCCATGCCAGCTACGAGCTTTTCAGGCAGGCGCGCCGATTCTCCGCTCACTCCGGGTGAGCGGCGAATCGGCGCGTCTGTTTAAAAAGATCGTAGCCGGCATGGAAAATCCCCCCATGCCAGCTACGAGCTTTTCAGGCAGGCGCGCCGATTCTCCGCTCACTCCGGGTGAGCGGCGAATCGGCGCGTCTGTTTAAAAAGATCGTAGCCGGCATGGAAAATCCCCCCATGCCAGCTACGAGCTTTTCAGGCAGGCGCGCCGATTCTCCGCTCACTCCGGGTGAGCGGCGAATCGGCGCGTCTGTTTAAAAAGATCGTAGCCGGCATGGAACATCCCCCCATGCCAGCTACGAGCTTTTCAGGCAGGCGCGCCGATTCTCCGCTCACTCCGGGTGAGCGGCGAATCGGCGCGTCTGTTTAAAAAGATCGTAGCCGGCATGGAACATCCCCCCATGCCAGCTACGAGCTTTTCAGGCAGGCGCGCCGATTCTCCGCTCACTCCGGGTGAGCGGCGAATCGGCGCGTCTGTTTAAAAAGATCGTAGCCGGCATGGAACATCCCCCCCATGCCAGCTACGAGCTTTTCAGGCAGGCGCGCCGATTCTCCGCTCACTCCGGGTGAATCGGCGCGCCTGCCTGAAAAGCTCGTAGCTGGCATGGGGGGATGTTCCATGCCGGCTACGATCTTTTTAAACAGACGCGCCGATTCGCCGCTCACCCGGAGTGAGCGGAGAATCGGCGCGCCTGCCTGAAAAGCTCGTAGCTGGCATGGGGGGATGTTCCATGCCGGCTACGATCTTTTTAAACAGACGCGCCGATTCGCCGCTCACCCGGAGTGAGCGGAGAATCGGCGCGCCTGCCTGAAAAGCTCGTAGCTGGCATGGGGGGATTTTCCATGCCGGCTACGATCTTTTTAAACAGACGCGCCGATTCGCCGCTCACCCGGAGTGAGCGGAGAATCGGCGCGCCTGCCTGAAAAGCTCGGAGTGAGCGGAGAATCGGCGCGCCTGCCTTCAGGAGGTCTCCTGAAGCTGATGGTCCCCTGGAGGGGTCTCGAGTGTGCAAGGAAGGACAGCTGACGGGAGGAGAGAGCGTGCACCGAGAGGAAAGGAGAGAGGGGAGAAAGAGGGGCGACGTCTGAAATTGCCCTCCCCCCACTGCATAGACCCGAGACGCCAAGGAGCTGTATGGTGGGAGCACCCGGCGCCGGAGGGACTATGGAGGAATGAACTAGTGGGAGGAAGGAGAGGAAAGAAAGAGGAAAGAAAGAGGAAGGAGGAAAGAGGAACTGAGACTGAGGCTGTGCCTGAAGCTCGCCCCACTGAGCCCACATGGAGTTTCTATTAAGACCTCATAAGACTGCAGAGGGTCTGGAGACCTGGAAGCATTGTAAGAGCAGAGGAGAGGAAGTGACTGAGAACCCAGAGAAAGACCTGAGAGTGCCAGCCAGTGGCAGTGGCTGGCACCAAAAACTTAACAACAATATGCCAAGATTTCTCCCTCAACAACATTTTTCCCCTGATCAATTCTTTCCCCCCCCAGAACTCACCTTTAAGAACTGGTGTCAGTATTGCTGGCTTGATGGATAGTTGATTTTTAATTATTCCTATATTTTTAGCACTTTAGAACTTTGCACTTTACCAACTTTAATTAATAGCTAAGCTCTGATTTTATATTATTAACTATTAATCTATGAACTTTTTATTCCTATTTTATATTGTGATATATATTATTAGTATTTTAATTATTACTAATTTAATTCATTTTAATATCACTAGGGGGTTTTGTAATTAATGGATGATTGGGGTAAATATGGGACGAATGATTGGTATGAATGCAATGGTTGGGGCGGGTGGGATTATGGTATGAATGTGATAAATGGAAGCAGTATGAATGATAGACTTTGCCCACCTGACGCCGGAGAGGCGGGAGGGGAGGGGGCACTAATCTCTGGGGAGACAGAGGGTCAGAATATTCCTGTGTTGCTGGGGAGAGGCAGATATGGCGGGGGCCGCGGAGTTAGCCGTTCCAGGGGAACGAGGGACCGTTGCTTAATAACGATCCCTTGTTCTGGCTCCGTGAGCCCAATCTTGGGTACTGGTGATGAGTGTAACTCTGGCCCTGGGCTCAGGTTGCTGCTGCTTAATGCCAGGTCGGTGGTAAATAAAGCTCTCCTCATCCAGGATCTGATCCTGGATGAGGAGGCCGACCTGGCATGTATTACTGAAACCTGGCTGGGCCCAGAGGGAGGTGTTCCTCTCTCTGAAATCTGCCCAGCTGGGTTTCAGATATGGCATCAACCTCGACCCCAGGGAAGGGGGGGAGGAGTGGCTATTATAGCCAGGGAGAGCCTTTGCCTACGTGGACTCATTGCTCCGGAAATTGCGGGTTGCGAGTCACTCTTGATGAAGTTGGACTTAGGGGTTCAGGTGGGCTTATTTCTCACGTACCTGCCTCCCAGCTGCGTGTCAAAAGCCCTGCCTGTGCTACTCGAGGAGGTAGCCGGGTTGGCGGTGGAGTTCCCAAGACTTATTGTCTTGGGGGACTTCAACCTGCCGTCACTCGGCGAAACCTCTGGGCTGGCACAGGAGTTCATGGCCACCATGACAGCCATGGACCTGACTCAAGTAGTTCAGGGTCCGACTCACGAGGGAGGGCACGCACCTGACATGGTATTCCTTTCTGAGCAACTGAGTAATGGTCTGAGACTAAGGGGCTTAGATGCGTTGCCTTTGTCATGGTCAGACCATTTTCTACTACGGCTTGACTTCCTGGCTCCAATCCTTCCCCGCAGGGAGGCGGAACCAATTAAGATGTTCCGCCCCAGACGCCTGATGGACCCAGAGGGCTTTCAGACGGCGCTTGGGGTTATTCCAGAGGCACTTGTCCACAGTTCGGCAGAGTCTCTTGCGAAAGCCTGGAACGAGGCTGCAGCAGAGGCTCTTGACCGGATTGCGCCTTTGCGACCTCTCCGTGGCGCTAGACCCCGTAGAGCTCCATGGTTCAATGAGGAGCTCCGGGAGTTGAAACGCCAGAAGAGACGTCTAGAGAAGCGATGGAGGAAGAGTAGGTCTGAATCTGATCGAACACTTGTAAGAGCTTTTATTAAGACTTACAAAGTGGCGCTCAAGGCGGCAAGATGCGCGTACCATGCCGCCTTGATTGCATCAGCGGAATCCCGCCCGGCCGCTCTGTTTAGGGTGACCCGCTCCCTTCTTAATCAGGGGGGAGTTGGGGAGCCCTTGCAGAGTAGTGCCGAGGACTTTAACACGTTTTTCGCTGATAAAGTCGCTCGGATTCGGGCCGACCTCGACTCCAATTGTAAAACAGAGTCGACTGACAACGAGTCAGTCGAGGTGACTGGGGCACGTACTTGTCCACCTGTCTGGGAAGAGTTTGATCTGGTGACACCTGATGAAGTGGACAAGGCCATTGGAGCTGTGAGTTCCGCCGCCTGTTTACTGGATCCGTGTCCCTCCTGGTTGGTTTCGGCCAGCAGGGAGGTGACACGGAGCTGGGCCCAGGAGATTACCAACGCTTCCTTGGGGAGGGGAGTTTTTCCATCACTCTATAAAGAAGCGCTTGTGCGTCCCCTCCTCAAGAAGCCCTCCCTGGACCCAGCCGTACTTAACAACTATCGTCCAGTCTCCAACCTTCCCTTTATGGGGAAGGTTGTCGAGAAGGTGGTGGCACTCCAGCTCCAGCGGTCCTTGGAAGAAGCCGATTATCTAGGTCCCCAGCAGTCGGGTTTCAGGGCCGGTTACAGCACGGAAACCGCTTTGGTCGCGTTGATGGATGATCTCTGGCGGGCCCGGGACAGGGGTTTATCCTCTGTCCTGGTGCTCCTTGACCTCTCAGCGGCTTTCAATACCATCGACCATGGTATCCTTCTGCACCGGCTGGAGGGGTTGGGAGTGGGAGGCACTGTCCTTCAGTGGTTCTCCTCCTACCTCTCTGGCCGGTCGCAGTCGGTGTTAGTGGGGGGCCAGAGGTCGACTCCTAGGTTTCTCCCTTGTGGGGTGCCTCAGGGGTCGGTCCTCTCCCCCCTGCTATTCAACATCTACATGAAACCGCTGGGCGAGATCATCCAAGGACATGGGGTGAGGTATCATCAATATGCGGATGATACCCAGCTTTACATCTCCACCCCATGCCCAGTCAACGAAGCGGTGGAAGTGATGTGCCGGTGCCTGGAGGCTGTTGGGGCCTGGATGGGTGTCAACAGACTCAAGCTCAACCCGGATAAGACGGAGTGGCTGTGGGTTCTGCCTCCCAAGGACAATCCCATCTGTCCGTCCATCACCCTGGGGGGGGAATTATTGACCCCCTCAGAGAGGGTCCGCAACTTGGGCGTCCTCCTCGATCCACAGCTCACATTAGAACAACATCTTTCAGCTGTGGCGAGGAGGGCGTTTGCCCAGGTTCGCCTGGTGCACCAGTTGCGGCCCTATCTGGACCGGGACTCATTGCTCACAGTCACTCATGCCCTCATCACCTCGAGGTTCGACTACTGTAATGCTCTCTACATGGGGCTACCTTTGAAAAGTGTTCGGAAACTTCAGATCGTGCAAAATGCAGCTGCGAGAGCAGTCATGGGCCTACCTAGGTATGCCCATGTTTCACCATCACTCCGCAGTCTGCATTGGTTGCCGATCAATTTCCGGTCACAATTCAAAGTGTTGGTTATGACCTTTAAAGCCCTTCATGGCATCGGACCAGAATATCTCCGAGACCGCCTCCTGCCGCACGAATCCCAGCGACCGATTAGGTCCCACAGAGTGGGCCTTCTCCGGGTCCCGTCAACTAAACAATGTCGGTTGGCGGGCCCCAGGGGAAGAGCCTTCTCTGTGGCGGCCCCGGCCCTCTGGAACCAACTCCCCCCGGAGATTAGAACTGCCCCTACTCTTCCTGCCTTCCGTAAACTCCTTAAAACCCACCTTTGCCGTCAGGCATGGGGGAACTGAAACATCTCCCCCTGGGCACGTTTAATTTATGCATGGTATGTCTGTGTGTGTGACTGTTAGCATATGGGGTTTTTTAAATATTTAAATATTTTAAATTTGTCTGATTGCTTATGATTTGTTTTTACATGTTGTGAGCCGCCCCGAGTCTTCGGAGAGGGGCGGCATACAAATCTAAGTAATAAATAAATAATAATAATAAATAAAAGCTCGTAGCTGGCATGGGGGGATGTTCCATGCCAGCTACGAGCTTTTCAGACAGGCGCGCCGATTCTCCGCTCACTGCTAAAAGCGGAGAATCGGCACGCCTGTCTGAAAAGATCGCCGCCGGTCCGGTGGGGTTTTGCAGCAACCTCCGAGCCCAGGTTGCTCGGAGGTTGCTGCAAAATCCCACCAGACCGGCGGGGATCTTTTCAGACAGGCGCGCTTTCTCGAAAGGGCGGAGAAAGCCCTCTCTCGCAGCCTCCTGGCTGGGAGCACTTTCGCTGCGAGAGAGGGCTTTCTCCGTCCCTTTCGGGAAAGCCCTCTCTCGCAGCGAAAGTGCTCCCAGCCAGGGAGAGCGTTCAGATCCCCCCACCCCCAGCAGAAAGCGTTCAGATCCCCCCACCCCCAGCAGAAGCCAAGGACTCACCAAGCGCTGGATACGAACGGAGAAGAGCCAGGCTGGTTTGCTTTGCAGAGCCGAATAAAGCGTCACGCCCCCCTGACGCTTTTGGCGGCAAAAGAGCCCAGCATCGCTTCGGAAGCCGCCGAAAGCGTCAGAGGGGCGTGACGCTTTATTCGGCTCTGCATCAGCTCGGAAGCAAAGCAAGCCAGGCCGGCTCTTCTCGGCTCGTATCCCGAATGGAAGCTCGTGAGTCGAGCAAAAATTTCTCTACTCTCCCAGCTCGTATCTCGAGTAGCTCATAAGTAGAGCTGCTCGTATATCGGGGTTCCACTGTACAGTATATCATTTTCTCTAATAGAACCTAATGTAGTTTCCCACTCCAACGTCTGCAGCGTTTGGAGCATTTGAAGATTGCTCTGGGGAGCCAAATCTTCAGTTTTTGATGACATGAATTTTCAAATTTATCTTATAGTTGTTTTTGTTCTCCCAATTACCAACCAAGTCAGAAAATTGTTTGAGCATTTATGACTCAACCCCTTACTAGTGAAATTGCAGATATTTGAGTCCAAAATAATAGCAAAAAATTAAGTCTCCAGAACAAAAAATTGTGTCTTAACCTTGATTAATTATTAATAAAATAGACTGGTAGTGTAGACCAGTGTTTCCCAACCTTGGCAACTTGAAGATATTTGGATTTCAACTCCCAGACTTCCCCAGCCAGCATTCGCTGGCTGGGGAAGTCTGGGAGTTGAAGTCCAAATATCTTCAAGTTGCCAAGGTTGGGAAACACTGGTGTAGACAGAGCTCTGTAGCCATCAGAGGTTATATTAGTGTAGATTCTAACAGACCAACACCTATGACAAATATATAAATACCTTCTTTGATTTATGTGAAACTTCAGAAATAAAAGTGCAGTGCTTATTTTAAGGCTTTGTTGATTGCAACTCTCAAAGGTTATACAATTGAAAAGGCAAGCTACCTGTAGTGCCAAAAAAACTGTTGGGCTTTTCAACTGGTAATATGGATACTGCCATAAAATAAGTGGGAACAAAGAAACACTCTGCCACAGGATCAAAGGGAAAGCAAGTTAATTTTGGTGTACAAAAAAGCCAGTTCCTAAAAAAAGTTATTCAAACAATAGACTATATACTCTGTGTGTGTGTGTGTGTGTGTGTGTGTGTGTGTTTTCTGTCAGATGTCATCATCAAATCCCAGTGAGGGTATGGCTAGCTGATGAGGCCAGAAAAAGGCCGAAATAGATCTATCCTAGTCTCCCTTAATTTTCAAATTCAGCAAAAACATGACATATACAGAATATAGTTTGTCGGCTATGAACAAATTACTCCCTTGGAAATGGCCCTGGGTTGGGCCGAGAGGCAAAAAGGAAGCTGTGATGCTCCTTCAATATACCAGGGTGATTCGACACACAAAAGCATATAACCCTTCTCTGGTACAAAGATGAAGGGATTAGATAATATAGCCTAGAGGTTAATTCTCTGCCTCATAAGGCAAAGGCTGCAAGTTCAAATCCCAGTGATGGTATGGCTAGCTGATGAGGCCAGAACAAGGCCAAAATAGATCTATCCTAGTCTCCCTTAATTTTCAAATTCAGCAAAACATGACATATATATATGTCATGTTTTGATGAATTTGAACATTAAGGGAGACTAGGATATATATTCAGCAAAACATGTGATGTGATATTAATGTGATATATATATATATATATGTATCACATGTTTTTGCTGAATTTTTAAAATTAATTTGCTGAATTTTTAAATTAATTCAACAGAAAACACACACATACATACACATATATATGTATCACAATTAAGGGAGACTAGGATGGCCCTGGGATGGGCCTAGAGGCAAAAAGGAGCTGTGATGTTTCTTCAATATACCAGGGTGATCATATGTATGTATGTATGTATGTATAAATATATATATGTGTATCACATATTTTTGCTGAAATTTTAAAATTAAGGGAGACTAGGATGGCACCATTTCGGCCTTGCTCTGGCCTCATCAGCCAACCACACCCTTACTGGGATTTGATCTGGCAGCTTCTGCCTTGTGAATTAACCTCTAGGCCACCAGACCTGATCCCTTCAGCTCTGTACCAGGGAGGGGCTATATGTTTGTTATGTTGGATCACCCTGGTATATTGAAGGAACATCACAGCTCCTTTTTGCCTCTAGGCCCAACCCAGGGCCATTACAAGGCAGTTAATTTATACATAGCCAACAACTATATTCTGTATGATAACATATATATATATACTCTGATTATATATATATAATCTGACCAGTTCACCAACAACCTTGATAATTTCCATGACTTAATTTGCCTCTGCTGATCAATTATTTTGCAATCTAGACAAGCTTTCATGCGGATTACATTCAGAATCATGCAATTTCACAATAGAAGTCCAAACAAGAATAGTAACACCTCCATGAAGCTTAATTGAAATAACACAAAATTGAAAACCCACAGTTATGCATTAGAACTCTTCAGGCAGAATGCAAAATTTGGAAGGGTTAGAAAAGTTGGATTTAAGATAAAGGTGGTACTTTACATTTATAAACTATAGATATGTTATATGTTAGCCGCCCTGAGTCCTTCGGGATTGGGCAGCATAGAAGTCAAATAAATAAATAAGTAAGTAAGTAAGTAAGTAAGTAAGTAAGTAAGTAAGTAAGTAAGTAAGTAAGTAAGTAAGTAAGTAAGTAAGTAAATAAAAATAAAATAAAATAAAATAACAAAATAAAATAAAATAAAATAATAAAATAAAATAAAATAATAAATTAATTAATTAATAAATTTATAATCCTTAGATATAGATATTCATATTCAGGCTTAAGTACATTTATCAACCTGCTGGTATTCTACTGTTCAGAGGCTAGCACCACTTGCAATCCATCTTGAATTCATTTGATTAGAATATGCAAGATACTGAAGTAGCCAGCAGGATATTGAAGTACTGTATTTGGAAAGTATGTTTATGGATTACAAGATCAGAATGCTTAAAGTATTGCAAACTAGTGTATATTTGTTTCCTCATTAGTTAGGTATTGCTGAGTTCAAAGAGAAAACCTGGTAGATTATATATTAAATGTAAGAATGCATTCATTTGTGTTGTACTTAAAAATATCAGCCACAGGAAACAATTCAAGGTTGGGCCACAGCAAGTGTAGGGAGTAGCCTTACAATAATTAAATTAGATAATGACCAGATTTCCATGGCTACAGTGGCATGTTTTCCCCTTCCATTCCCATTCCACAGTTCTGTTTTATTACATTGTTTATTACATATTTAACTGCACAAGAAAGATTTTTGAAGAACCTCCATATTATAATATTCCTTTTTTCTAACGCTCAATTGGAATCTGCCTTCCTATAATTGGAATTATTATTTCATGCTCTGGAACAATGAAAAACAGGTCTTGACCTGTGTGACACCTTTCAAATATTTGAAGAATATTATCATACAGTTCACATCAGCCTTTTCTCTTATAAAGGTTGTGTGTTCTGTTAGAATTTCCTGATTATCGTCATTACTTTTTCTGATCTTGTTCCAGTTTATCTGAATCTTTCTTATACTGTTTCTGATAAATTCAAAACAAAGTGGATCTCTTACTAATTTTATGTTGTTATGCACACTCCAGTTTAGGGTTTTCAAAAACACTCAAATAGCTTATCAAAGTTTGGTAAAAGAAACGCCTTTCTGCTATTTCATCCCCCCTCCTGAATTTTAAAGAGTAGAAACAAAATATTTTATGAATAGCATTTCAAAGCCTGGGAGAGGGCCAACTCTTACATACAAAATGGTTGAGCTCATGGAAGTTATTCAGTCCCTTGCTACCTGTATATAATCTTTCTCGATGACTTGTTCTCCCTTCTACATATTCTACATCTTTTTGTTTCCAGATATCCACTAAAAGTTTTATATAGCTGCACTTTTTCTGCTAATTTCTATTTTCCTCACTGAATGTATTTGTACTTTGGCTCTTAGTATCTCCTCCTTTAGGAATTCTCACCCAACTTGATCTCTTTCTTTCTTTCTTTCTTTCTTTCTTTCTTTCTTTCTTTCTTTCTTTCTTTCTATTAGTTTCTCCTGCCATGGGATTCCACTTATCATTACTCTCAATATTTTAACATTATATTTTTTTAAAAAGTCTAAAACATAGAATTAACCACATTGGCTTAATTGTCTTTAAAATAAAATTTTAAAACCCATGTAAAGCAATCAATGGCTTAACAAACAAAACAACCAGAGTCATATACGGCCAGGCTTAAATGATCCTACTACCAACTTATATGCAAACACTTAATGCTTTGAAGGAGACTAATGCTGGGAAAGATAGAAGGAAAGAGGATAAGAGTAGCAATATAAATACACTCTGTTACAGTGGCAATGAGTGTACCATTGGAAGACCAAAAAGACCAGTTAGTAATAGATTGATGTGGTTGCTAAGAGTTGATAATGACTTGATGGTTCATAATCAGCCAGTAAAATTCCCACTCCATTTATGATTAACTTTTCCCTAATACTTAGCATCCAATCAGAAATAGCAGCTGTTGTTGTTGTTGTATTCTCCTCCATCCTTTAAAGGAGAAAGTTGTTAATTATACCTGTAGTTTCCTGGAAAAGTCATGCTTGACAGAATTTGTCAACAGGTCAGGAAATTAATATTGCCACTGGTATTATTTCATGCCACATTGAAAGACTGGAATTTGTTGCTAGAAACCTCATTCACATCTTCCTACCTTGGCAAGCTTAGAATGGTATTGCCTATTCCACTATGAATGTTTAATTTAGCTCATATAAATCCATTTGTTTATTTGAATTTCTGAGCAATTATAAACACCATAAAAATAAGTACCCTTCTGTCTCCACTTCTATTGTTTCTTTTTAGTTATGTGTGAAATCTACCGTTCTGGGAACAGAATATTCCAAATTAATGTCAAAATTCTATTTTTTTCTTCAAACAATGCCATCCCAGCTGTTCTGAAGGGATGTGGCCTTACTTTGTCTAGATTACAGTGTTTCTCAATCTTGGCAGTTTGAAGATGTATGAACTTCAATTGCCAGAATTCCCCAACTAGCGTTGTGAAACACTGGTCTAGAACATTATAATCTACTTCTGATTCTGAAGATTAACGCCCACAAATCCAAACCACCCTTAATACCCAGAAGGGCAGGATTGATATAGTCCAAAGGCAGAATGGAATATTCTTGTCCTGGAATAGTAGGGTTAGTGCATTCTTATTTCTGCTTCTTTTAAAAAATATTGTGTCTTTTGATTATGGGAGTATGGAGTATAGGAGTGTGGAGATGACCTTGAAGAAGATATTGATCAATTCTTAGCTAAATATCAACTTAAACCTGAAAAGCAGGAGGGAGGGAGGAAACTATTGCTTAACCTTGATTTTCTTTGGCATTCAATAGGAGGAAAAAGGATTTCTGTCAGGCTTTCAAGATCTGTTAATACATCCTGTAACAATATAATTCTATTTCATGGTACTTGTGATTTCCTGATCTGGCCTTCCTAGAAGGGTTGATATAATTCCCATTGGATTTATATTCTATTTTATGACCTTTTATTTGCCTTCCTGTTCAAGTGGTTGAGTTTATCTTGTTTATTTCTTATCCTCTGAGCATTAACAAATAGAAAAAGAGGGCTATGAACTTAATGAAAATGTCATTTTTTATTTTTACTGAGTGATTTATTAGGCCCTGCTCTCTCAATACTTCCAATGCTTTCTATAGCAAGGCTTTATTTCAGGCATTAACTTTAGATCTAAGTCAGTGATGGCAAACCTATGACACGCGTGGCACAGGTGGCATGCAGAACCATATCTGAAGGCATGTGAGGCCTGTGCATGGGGGGGCAGCATGTGTGTGTGTGAAAATGTGCGGGGCAGCTCAGAGGTTGTGTGTATGTGTAGGGGGAAAAGGCATTGCATTATGGGTGTGGTCACCTGAGCCGAAAAAGGTTTGCCATTACTGATCTAGATGGTTCATTTCTAGGATTCACTTTTAAATACTCCTCTTTTCTTCCTTTCTTCCTTTCTTTTTCTTTCTTTTCATCTTTCTTTCTCTTTCTCTTTTTTCCTTTCTTTCCTTTCTTTTGTTACTTTCTCTTTCTTCCTTTCCTTTCCTTTCTCCTTGAGGAAAGGAACTCCTTTCCTTAAATATTCTATTTTTAAATAAGCCTCTGCATAGGAACTATCATACTATTTGGGGAATTTTTGGTCAAATGTGAGAAAATTAATGCATTAAAGAGGTAATGAAAAAATGCATTTGTATATGGACTAAAACAAAGGTTTGGTGGAAGAAAGATTCCATACAACAACAATCAAAAGGTGTTTTGAACTCATAGCAATAGTCTTGCTCTGAAAAGGCAGAGTTGGATGAATAATCCACACACTGAAGAGGAATTTTAAGCCAGAGGTGAATAACTGTGCTCCAGAACATGGTTTTGTAGTCTCCAAATTTCCCAGGATTTCATCACTTAAAGATGACAGCAATTTTTTTTCCTTTTTAAAAACACTTTAAGAATAAAATGGGTGTATTATACCTCTTGTTCTCATAAAGTACCTATTTGCCATACATCTATATATAGTCATTTTTTAACCCTAAAAATATGACCCTATTGATCCCTTCTGATTATATCATTGTGTTATTGCAATGCTCTCATACACTCCTCAGAGGTGGAAAATAAGAGTGCAAGAAAAGAAGTTATACATCCTCCAGCTGAAATATTTGCCAACATCTGTTGAGTCATATTTATTCTGATCTGAAGCCAAGTTATAAAAATGCTATTGCGCAGAAGAGTAAGTCTCATCTGCACAACAGCTGTAGGCTGCCTATCTCCCATGCCAAAGCTGGCTGGCAACAAAGGTGGCTTAAGAAATTGCTGTCCTGATTTCAGTCTGCTCCTCAACTTTGGCATTGGTTATCATTGATTCAAATTGATAGATTATATACTAATTACATTCCTTTTTGGATCTTTGAAAACACACATAGAAGATTGATTGATAGCAGAAAAAGACCTCATGGTCCATCTAGTCTGCCCTTATACTATTTCCTGTATTTTATCTTAGAATGGATATATGTTTATCCCAGGCATGTTTAAATTCAGTTACTGTGGATTTACCAACCACACCTGCTGGAAGTTTGTTCCAAGCAGCTACTACTCTTTCAGTAAAATAATAATTTCTCAAGCATCTACTACTCTTTCAGTAAAATAATATTTTCTCATGTTGCTTTTGATCTTTCCCCCAACTAACTTCAGATTGTGTCCCCTTGTACTTGTGTTCACTTTCCTATTAAAAACACTTCCCTCCTGGACCTGGTTTAACCCTTTAACATATTTAAATGTTTCGATCATGTCCCCCCTTTTCCTTCTGTCCTCCAGACTATATAGATTGAGTTCATTAAGTCTTTCCTGATACGTTTTATCCTTAAGACCTTCCACCATCATTTCCTTTATCAACTTTTTCCGTGAATGTCCTTTTATGTTGAATGAAGGTGTTATCAAGCCTAATAAAGACTAGTTTACCATTCTTTCTGTGACTTGCATTAGAAACAATGTTATTATCAATTTCAAACCAGCATGTTACCACTTTGTTGGCGGGAAAAGGAGGAAGGCCATTTTAGAATCCCATTATTTGACTGGTTAACCAGTGGGATAAAGAAATTTGGAGGTGATCTTGGGAAAGGGATGGATCAACAGTTAAGAGAAATGGATACTTAGTACTGGGAAAAGGGGGAAAAATGAGAAACGAATTAAAAAACCTACCAAGGGCAAAGAAAAACTGTGAGAGTCTTGCAAGATTGTGTTATAATGCCCTACAATATATTCACTGGCTCATCAGTTTGTCAGAAATACACAAATATACACAGACAAACATTGCCTTATGAAGGATTGACGTATTTATAGCATTTTCAAGTGAATGCAAATTTCCAACACTTTCCAAGTGTTATAAAAGAATAAGCCACTGAAAGTTTCCTTACTTGTTGATTATCTAGGGCAGTGATGGTGAACCTATGGCACGGGTGCCACAGGTGGCACATGGAGTCACATCTGCTGGCACGCGAACTGTTGCCACTACCTCCGGAACCACCTGCTACCGCACAAATCCCAGCAACCGATAAGGTCCCACAGAGTTGGCCTTCTCCGGGTCCCGTCGAGTAAACAATGTCGTCTGGCGAGCCCCAGGGGAAGAGCCTTCTCTGTGGCAGCCCCGGCCCTCTGGAATCAACTCCCCCCGGAGATTAGAACTGCTCCCACCCTCCTTGTCTTTCGTAAACTACTCAAGACCCACCTTTACCGCCAGGCATGGGGGATTTGAGACACCTTTCTCTCAGGCTCTTTATATTTTATGTTTGGTATGTATGTGTTGCCTGTTTTTTAATATGATAGGGTTTTATATATTTCTTTTTAATATTAGATTTGTTTTACTATAATATTGTTTTTATCGTTGTTGCGAGCCGCCCCGAGTATTCGGAGAGGGGCGGCATAAAAATCTAATAAATTGAATTGAATTGAATTGAATTGACTTAGCTCCAACATGCATGCGTGTGCTAGCCAGCTGATTTTTGTCTTGCACAGAGACTCTGGGAGGATGGTTTTGGCTTCCAGAGAGCCTCCAGGAGGATGGAGGAGGGCGTTTTTACCCTCTCCAGGTTCAAGGGAGCCTGGGGAGGGCGAAACACAAGCCTATTGGGCGCCCCAGAAGTTGGGAAAGCAGCCTGTTCCTGACCTTCAAAGGGCCTCCAGAGGGCAGGGGAAGCTGTTTTTGCTCTCCCCGGGCATTGGATTATGGGTATGGGCACTCGTGCCTTCACGATAGTGCACGCCCACGCTTTTGCGGCATCCGAGGAAAAAAAGGTTCGCCATCACTGATCTAGGTTGATTATATTTGAGCAGCAAAAATTGAGTGCTCTATTAGATGACTGTCAAACAATAAGAAAACTCTTTGCTGCTACTAATGGCTGTTAAGAAGGCTCTAATGCTACCTTAGGAAAGAAGGAAGGAGAAATAAGACAATAATCATCAGTGAGAGTCAATTACTATGGCAATGAGTGCATTTTGGAGGCCTGAAAGTTTAGTTTGAAAGAGATCATTAGATCACTAGGAGTAAAAAAATGACTTGATGGCATAGAAACCATCAATCCACCTTTATATTGCTTTAGCATCCCACCCAGCAGTGGGTTGCTTCTGGTTTTGCTTCTGGTTTTGTCTTCAGAAAGGGGCAGCATACAAATCTAATAAATTATTATTATTATTAAATTATTATTCTGCTCCATTCACCCACCCACCCACCCAGGATGCTTCTGCGCATGTGCAACAGATTTTAGTACTGATCCCTTCAGACTAGTAGAATGAAACACTGAACAATTTAGACCAACTGCCAGCCCCTCTGCATTGTTCTTCTTCATATTTTCACTTCCTTGGCTGTCATAAAGAAACGGGGGGGGGGGCATTTGGGATTGGGAGGGGGAAGCAAGCTGGAGGAGCCCATAGGAGTTTTGATTTTGCATGAGAAAAAGGAAGGAGGGGGGAATTGCAGCCTAGCACAGATGCACAGAGCAGACCTGATTATCACCAATTCAAGGTTAACAAACTGTGCATTCCAAAAGCATGACACGCCAGCGAAGATGCACCCACCTGATGCTTATGATCATTTTGGATTGGGTGGACTACCAAAGGGGGGTGTTGGGGTTACTTTGAAATAGGCACCTTATGCGCCTTTTTCTTCAGACTTTGCTTTTCTTTCGTTGCATTCACTTCTGATTTAGTAAAAGTGACTTTTGAAGTTCAAAATGGACTCTGAATTTTACTTTCCTAAATTCTGAGCAAAGCAGACCGGACACCAACAAAATGGAAGCTCTTAAATTTCTACAACCTATATCCTTAAAATAGAATTATAGATTTTGTTTATTGTTGTTCCTTAAATAGCATAGTACTGGTTTATATATATTTAGTGCGCTGGAGCACAACTATGAAATATTAATTTATTTAAAATAAACATCTACTTCATTAAATAACTGACGTTACTTAAAGTGTTGATAGGCAAAGAATATATGGTAAAGACATTTAACACAAACAGCGCAAAGAGTTGCTTTGTCAATTGTGTGCAAAAGTTAAAACTCAGGTTAGACTGGTTTCCATTGCGCATGCTAGAGTCAAAAAATTTCAAAAGAACTGCAAAGCAAACAAACAAATAGAATAACTGCAGACCGTTATATCTAAAGCAAACACAAAATGTTTTTTTAAATACAAGAAAGATTATAAAAAGAAATAAAACTGTAAAGCTACCTCCCATTACAGCAATCTTGAGATCTGAAAATGTACTGCCTTAATGGCCATGCTTTTGGAAGTATCCAGTAACTTTTTCCCCTTACAGCTAAGCAGAACAAATCATCTCACTTTCCCCATCCCTAGGAACTGAATATAAAATACCCCAAGAGAGGAATACAAATTCAAAGAGGTAACCATTTCCTCAGGGCACAAGTCACATTTAGCATAATCCCAGCTAGCATGCACTACTGTCAGATTTACATGAATTAGAAACATTTCTAGAAATAACTAGAAAAGCATTATAAGTTATAGTTTTAAGCAATTTCTGTTCCAATGTGTCAGGGAATTGTAAAAAGATAAGAATTTCTCATCTGATAGAACTATACTTATTTTTCAGTTACAAAGAAATTAATATTATATTATAATATTATAATATTCCGTCTGTTAGCCTATTATGGGAATAACAAATCTGGACTCTCCTTTAAAAACAACCAGCCTACCTTTTCCGTTTCAGAGAAGATGTAAGAATGACCCACAGGCAAGAGTCATTTATGCCTGCAAAAAAAAATAAGAGCCTAGAAGTGGAATATAATTGCTAGAAATGGTACTTGAAATGGTACTTAATTTTTTAGTACCACACTGTGGGCGTGGCTTATGCAGGACGCCCTGCATTTTCTTTCAACATCTTTCAGTGCAAGTTGGGTGCCCTGGGGTGGAGCTCCATTTTCTCTACCCCACTGCGTCCCCGTCCCCCCATCCAGGCAGTAGCCCACCCTTGGTGGGAACTATCATAGGGACATTTTTCTTTCCCCAATTCTTTTTTCACAACAAAAAACTTCCTTATGGAATTTGTGGAATCAGCAACTTACCGAGTGTATTGTCTTCAGTGAATGCAAAACTGAAAGCCAACTGGCAAGAAATAAGCTCAAGGGATAGGCAGGAAGAAAGCAAGACAGGAGTGCAACCCTTCTTAAAAGTGCTCTCAATACTCAGAAATATTTATGGGGGTTCATTTTCTGCTATTATTTACAATTTGGCCTATATTTCAGTGGAAACAAACTTTTTATTGTCTTTTCTTTCCAAATTCCTCTACCTGGATGGATTTTTAAAACTTATCTTGTGTTACTATGATTATTATTTCTAATTTGCTTCTGTTGTCTTGTTGATCACAATCCAATGTGAATTGACAACTGCGAGATGGGCAATTAGATAAATTGATGTAATGAATAAAACACTTTTTATATTGTAGCATTTAGCTTCCTCCTTCTCTCTCCATCCATGAATGATTTATATGGCCATCCATTTTGCAAATAGGAACTCTGGATGGCTGACAAAGAGTTAATAGCATAAAAACCAAAGAAACAAACATAAGCAATTTAGTACAACAATACAATGCAGCTAAGCCAAAAACATGTTACAATTTCAAAAGGATTGGGGGACTAGCTTATCCAACAGTTATCCACACCAATGCTCAATCCACACACACACACACACACGGGTGTGTGTGTGTTTGATGGTGGTGGTGGTAGAGGTAGGAGGGAGAGGGGAGAGAAGAGAGAGAAGGTGGGTAGAGAGGTGTTTTTAAGGCCTTATAGAAAGCCAACAGATCTGGGGTAAGGGATGCTGTTCCAAAGGACAGGCTTCAATTTTCATGATTAACATCTTTATTTATTTTTCACTAGACAAAAACAATAGAGAGCAACACCGCCACTATGGAACACAGGGCAATAGTCCTGCTTTGAAAACCAGGGAAAACAAACCTTCTGATAAATCAATCAATGCTTAGAAATGTCCCAATGGTGACAATCTTCCCTTCTAAGGAAAGAACTGTCCAAAAAATTTCAGCTACAGTCCACATTACAAAGTCTCACGATCTACACAGCAAAAATCAGCTTCCAGTTTTCCCTCAACTTTACAGCTTCTCTTGAGTTTATGCCTTTCAACTTTGCCAGATTCTGGATCTTCTTTCTTTTTTTTCTTTTACATTTCTGCTTTTCTTGTTCCTCTATAGCTGGGGTGGGCAATTAATTTTGCCATGGGGCCGCATGAGAAATTGGGATGGTTTTAGAGGGCTGGACTAATATAATTAACTCAGTTCTACCCAATACTGTAAAGACCCAGACCCTGGCCTGACCTAAACCCCCAGACCCACTCTACAGACCCCTAATTGTTTGCTTTACGGTAACACAGTGCACCACAGTCACTGCGCTGGAGTGTTTGCGTGGTTTCTATGCTCGGCCGTTCGGTAGGAGGTTGGGGTCTGCTCCAGTGTGAGGATGAAAGAGCTCACCGCGTCCGCCGGGACTCCTCTGGTTCCTGTTTTCCCCATGATTCACCAGGAAAGCAGGAACCGGAGGAGTCCCGGCAGACGCGGTGAGCTCTTTCATCCTCGCACTGGAGCGGACCCCGACCTCCGCAGACTGGACACATATAGCGGGCAGGCCGGTCATAGACAGCGGGCAGGCCAGATGCAGCCCACGGGCCACCCCTTGCCCAGGTCTGCTCTATAGGTTATAATGTCAGCTAAAAAGGTTTAGTCGGAAAACGTCAAAATGTTTAAGCACCTAAAGTACAATCTATATCGCTCTATAAAATATTTAGCTCATATAGCATTACAGAAATTCTATATAATAAAGTCTTTAATTTTTTGATGTTAGTAAGGATATTTGAAATTTTGAATATGACATGAATGTCATAAAACCAAAAATGGTTTTACAATTTACAATTTCAGTTTTAAAGTGTTGAAGCATCACTTGATCAGAATGCTGCTACCCCTTCTTTTGTCCCACTTTTTAAACAATATCTTTATTGTTGTTGTTTTTTGTCTAAACAGATTAACAGACTTTGCAAATTATAATTCTCTAAGAAAGTTTATGGTCCTATTAAAAGCTTCTCCGGAATCATTAGTGGAAATAAAGGCAATGCTGGAGATTGACCCTGTTCCAGTTTCATGCAGCATGTCAGTTTTCTATTTTTTTTTAATTAAAACTTCTTACACCTTAAAAGTAACAGGCAGCGTGGCACATATAAAAGGTAGCATCCTTGGGCACGTTGGCATGTCTAGGTGCTCTGCCAGAGACCAGTGAAAAATATAATTACCACATTGCAGATAGAAACATAGAAACATAGAAGACTGACGGCAGAAAAAGACCTCGTGGTCCATCTAGTCTGCCCTTATACTATTTCCTGTATTTTATCTTAGGATGGATATATGTTTATCCCAGGCATGTTTAAATTCAGTTACTGTGGATTTACCAACCACGTCTGCTGGAAGTTTGTTCCAAGGATCTACTACTCTTTCAGTGAAATAATATTTCCTCACGTTGCTTTTGATCTTTCCCCCAACTAACTTCAGATTGTGTCCCCTTGTTCTTGTGTTCACTTTCCTATTAAAAACACTTCCCTCCTGGACCTTATTTAACCCTTTAACATATTTAAATGTTTCGATCATGTCCCCCCTTTTCCTTCTGTCCTCCAGACTATACAGATTGAGTTCATTAAGTCTTTCCTGATATGTTTTATGCTTAAGACCTTCCACCATTCTTGTAGCCCGTCTTTGGACCCGTTCAATTTTGTCAATATCTTTTTGTAGGTGAGGTCTCCAGAACTGAACACAGTATTCCAAATGTGGTCTCACCAGCGCTCTATACAGCGGTATCACAATCTCCTTCTTCCTGCTTGTTATACCTCTAGCTATGCAGCCAAGCATCCTACTTGAATTTCCTACTGCCCGACCATACTGCTCACCCATTTTGAGACTGTCAGAAATCACTACCCCTAAATCCTTCTCTTCTGAAGTTTTTGCTAACACAGAACTGCCAATGCAATATTCAGATTGAGGATTCCTTTTCCCAAGTGCATTATTTTACATTTGGAAACATTAAACTGCAGTTTCCATTTCTTTGACCATTTATCTAGTAAAGCTAAACCATTTACCATATTACACACCCCTCCAGGAATATCAACCCTATTGCACACTTTAGAGTCATCGGCAAATAGGCAAACCTTTCCTACCAAACCTTCCCCTATGTCACTCACAAACATATTAAAAAGAATAGGACCCAGAACAGACCCTTGTGGCACACCGCTTGTAACCTGTCTCTGCTCAGAATACTCACCATTAACAATAACTCTAAACCATACATAAAACGGAGCGGCCGAGGGGAATCAATTTCCCCATGCCTGGCGGCAAAGGTGGGTTTTTAGGAGTTTGCGAAAGGAAAGGAGGGTGGGGGCAGTCCTAATCTCCAGGGGGAGTTGATTCCAGAGGGTCGTGGCTGCCACATAGAAGGCTCTTCCCCTGGGTCCTGCCAGATGGCATTTGAGCCGGGGTGCCACAGCAGGCAGAGTGCTGTACTGCAGGCGACTGTAGATCTGAAGGTCAGTGGTTCAAATCTCATCACCGGCTCAAGGTTGACTCAGCCTTCCATCCTTCCGAGGTGGGTAAAATGAGGACCCGGATTGTGGGGGCAATATGCTGGCTCTGTTAAAAAGTGATATTGCTAACATGTTGTAAGCCGCCCTTAGTCTAAGGAGAAGGGCGGCATAAAAATTGAATAAATAAATAAATAAATAAATAAATAAATAAATAAATAAATAAATAAATAAATAAATAAACAAACAAACAAACAAACAAACAAACAAACAAATAAATAAATAAATAAATAAATAATAAATAGTTTTGTCCACGGGACCTGGAGAAGGCCAACTCTATGGGACCTAATTGGTCGCTGGGATTTGTTCCAAGAGCTGCAATCCTTGTGCATTCTTAAAACAAACAGCTAAACAAGGAACCCTCATAGCATCATGTGTGACAACCCCCTTATTTTATTTTTACACTATGCCTACTGAGGTAGAATATACTAAGAGTTAATGACCAGTCCAATATCTGATTACATACAATTATTAAGGGTAAACTCAATTTATCCTTAGGATATTAACTTGGGAATTTAATAACTATAGTACATTGTTATCTGCAGCCTAATTTTCCAAACTGTGAAACATTTCAAATTATATATTTGTTTGAGTTGTTTTCTTTGGAAGAAAGCCATGGAGGGTTTGGCAGTTTTATATTTCTGAATTGTTTTCAAAAATAAAGTTTAAGCACAGTAGGAGACCTGATTTAAATTCTAACCTTGACAGACAACTAAAGTTCTTTGCTTCACTATTACATGGCTAGCAAGATAAACCACTATTCCCAATCCTTATTACCATAGTTGAGAGTCCAAACTGAGCTTGACTCAACTTCTGTAACTCAATCAGTAATCTGTTGTTCTTTTCACCCAGCAACACTTTGTCCCGCCTCCTTCTTCTGGCTAGAGCAGAAAATCTATGAATCATGTCTGTTCTTGAGGCACCTTAACTGCTGTGTCTAAGTAATATTATATATTTATCAGCACCCCCCCCCCCTTTGCTGGCAGGAATTGCCTCGGGGAATAAGCATTTGATAAGAAGGCAACAACAGCTGGTTAATATGATTTGCAAGTCCTGCAGCTCAGTGGCTGAATTTGTAGAATTCATGTGATTTACACCTTTTGATTTCTGGGTTTGCACACTATGCACAATGGTAAAACACAGCTGGCCAGCTTGTAGTGTGCTGTGTGAACCAACCCATTAAGTTGATTCTTTGAACCGTGATTTTATTTATTTGTGATTTTATTTATTTGTGAAATCCGTACGTCGTCCAACTCCAATTGGAATGATAATTGAAACTATGGGTTAATGTGTTATGTAGTCAATGGCTTAGCCCAGTGTTTCCCAACCTTGGCAACTTGAATATATTTGGACTTCAACTCCCAGAATTCCCCAGCCGGCACTGGCTGGGGAATTCTGGGAGTTGAAGTCCAAATATCTTCAAGTTGCCAAGGTTGGGAAACACTGGCTTAACCAACTGAGTCACATCGAGAAGGGCAGCATAGAAATCTAAATCAATCAATCAATCAAAAAATAAACAAACAAACAAACAAATGTATTTATTTATTTTATCTTGTTGGGGAAATATTGATAATTTATTGCTTTAATGATGTGTCTCAGTTCCAGAAAGTTAATTAAGTACATTGTGGGAACAGGACCAGCATATTTAATACCAGTATGCAGTCCTGGTTTTCCTTTCACCCAAAGTAAAACAAACATAAATTGAGGTTTTTGACTTATGAATCCCTGGATATTGAAATTCAGCAACTGCGCCTAAGTCATGCAATCTGCTTTATGCACCATCTTTTTAAAGGCAATCATAATTCACAGGAGAGTCTCCAGGAGGAGCGAGGCAAGAGCCAGTTTACCTAATTTAAGATGGCACAGCTTTGCTTTTCAATCAAGCTACTTCTCCCACCCACCTCCCTTCCCCCCTTTAGGATACTCCTCTTCTGCTGCCAACCAGGACGTCAAAATAAGCCCCCACACCAACCCCAGACAAGAAAGGGCCACTAAAAAAACATGACTGCGCGTGAGCACCAGACAGGTTTCGAGGCTCCCGACACCGCGCGGGCCAAAACCCTGACCTGGCGTGAGGGGGAGGGGCGGGTCAGGGCAGGGCAGTAATTGGATCGGGTTAGGATGGGCGGGGCCGGCTCTCTCCTCGCGGCGGCGGCTGCCATTGCATGCGCGTGGTGAGCGCTGGAATGCGGGGACCCTTGACTCCCGAGGAGGGCTTTCCCAGGCGAGCGCAGAGAAGGAGAAGAAGCGGGAGAGGTGTAAGGAGCCCACAGCCGGGCTTGGAAAGTTGGGGTGCGCTAGAGGGACGACGAGTACATTCAGCTGGCGGTTTGGAGGAACGCGGGAGCGAGCTTGTGGCGCTGTCCAGGGCTGATCTGGAGGAGGCTTGTTCGTGCTTAGCTTCGGCGCTGTTGCTCATGGGACGGCGGTTGGAGGGGGTGGAGTGAGCGGTTGGGGAAAGCCGAGCCGAGCAGGCGGGGAGGACTTGGCGAGCGGCGGTGCCTCTCAGGAAGGAAGCCCCTGGAAGGAGCCCCAGAGGAGAAGTCTCCCTCTTCTGCCGGGGGAGGCTTGCCACCCCGGTTCCCTTCTCTTCTCACCACGGGCTGTAATTTCCTTGCTGCAGGAAGAAGGGAAGGAAGTTTGGCGGGGAGGAGCCGCCTCCGCCGTCGTCTCCCTCGCTGCGGAGAGTTGCCGAGGAGGAGGCCGCAGCAGCAGGAGGAACAGCAGCCGCCCTGCTTTTTGGAGCTGGACAGCGATTTCTCGTCGTCCCCGCTTTCGGACCCCTTCGCCGCCAGCGGTGAGGTTGAGGGTGGCGGGGGTGACCTTGGGCTCCGAGCCCTGCACGGATGGAGAAGCCCAGAGGCGTTGGTGGGGGTGGTGAGGGGCTCGGAAGTGGGAGTTGGGCCTCGATCGCCTTCTCTCCCCCTCCACGCTTTACCCCCCCCCTCCACCGATGCGGAGCAATGATCGGCTCCTTTCTCGCCTTCCGGAGTCGGGGCGGGGGGGAGCCTCCTTGATCTCCTCGACCCACGCCCTCCGCCTTCTATGGGATCGTGGAGGGAGATCGGGGGCGAAGAGTCGAGGAAGATTCTTGCTTAAGGGTTAGGGGTGGAGTGGGTGGTTCTGGTTTTTTTTTAAGGGGTGGGTTGAGGAGCTCCTGTCGGCACTTCCCCCATTTCTCTTAGATCGGGGAGCTGCTTCAAGGAGGGAGGGGGAAAAAAACAAGTCCCCACCCGCTTTCGCTGCCGCTTTGGGGGGAGGGCGGCCGAGAGAAACTTATGGGCGAATCTCCTTCGTCTTCGGCGACTTTTTCAAGAAAGTTACGGAGGAGCTGGAACTTTTGGGAGGAGAGTTTAAAGCCCCCCCAAAAAAAGGAGGAAAGGAAAAGCGGTAGACGACGCAGCCGCGGAGGCCTTGAGTTTGCCCGAGTTGGAAGCTCTGCTTGCGAGGCAAAGAGTTTTTGCAAAAGAGAGCTTTGTGCTCCTACTTGGTATTTGAGAAAATGGCCGAATGCCTATTTCTGGAATGCAACAGCCGCCGCTGCCGCTGGTTGGCTGGGCTGCAATGGACATTCATAGAGTGAGGGGCTTTTTAGAGTGCAAACTTTTGGACTCCTAACCTTGTGCTTCGTTTAAATATATTTACGGGGTGGGAACTTGGTGGAGCTTCAAAATCAGTTGTACATAGAATCAAGGACTGAAGGCCCCAAAGGTTGCTGCTCTGTTTAAAAGATTCTTTCTGGCTTTTGAAAACTTTCAAGTTGAAATACAGTTCGCTTCCTCTGATAAGAAGCAATTTCAGATATAGATCTGAGAATTACGGATCTTTTTAGGTTTAGACCAGAGCAAGCGAGCATATGTAAATTAAAATCACCCCATGCTGTTAGTTTAATTTCAAGACTGAATAGCCCACCCAGCAGGGTAACAAGGGTTCATGGATTTAATTAGAATCTTACCAAATGCATACTGGTTTAAATGTTTGAAAATAAATTGATCAAATGTGATTATCAAATATTCTTACTGACGTGGATTCCTACATACTATAGTAGTCCTACATACTATAGTAGTCTGGAAACGTTAATTTTCAGCCATTTCATAATGGCTGTGTTCATGTAACATAGTGCACAACAAACTAATGTGACACATTTTAAACCTAGTACATTTTGGGTGAACTCTGCCTGAGTTATTCGTTAATGGTTCAGTGAGTTGTCCAACCACAGAAAATTAGATTAATTCCATAAAATGCTCTGCAAACATAGTAAGTGGCTATGAGGTTTTGTTTTTGTTTTGGTTTAGCCTAGCATGATATGCAGACAAGGCCATTATGGTTTGTGCAACAACTATAGTTAAAAGTTCTGGTTGAACATATGTGATCCCAGCCAGTGTTTTAAATAAAAGTTGCATAGGACCTTATTTACAGTTATATTGCTTGAAATCTAATTTCAGCAGCAATATATAGTACATAATAAATACATTTTTACACCAGGCAACTGATAATTGTATTACGCTATTAAGTACTGCCAGTAAAATACAGGGCAGTCAACTTTGCCTCATAGAAGTTAATTTATGTATAGGCATGATTCAAGATAAGTGAAAAATCACAGTTAAGAAATGGACATTTGAGCATTATCTTTAATTAGCTCATCTCTATGACCTTTATTAACCATGGTTTTAGATTATTTATTCTTTCTTTCCCTGTAGAAGTTTTATGTAATTGAAGTTAACTCGGGTGTTCTAGGTTTTTACCGTACTTAATGGAAATAGTTTTAATTTTATTTAGATTTTATTGGCAGCCATGTTGTGTTTTTTTGTTATGTACAAAAGAGACCAGTGAGTATAGTATGGTTTACTTACAAAATTCATCTTAAAAGTATGGTTTGTTAATTTACCAATTGTTTCTTTTTTTAACAGAATTATTGTTATGACAATGCAAGTGTTGGGTCAATCTGGTGGCAGCAGCCTATTTTCTAGCAATACTAACCTTAACATGGCACTGTCAAACGACATGTATGACTTTTCTGAACTTTCCAAAGCTGAAGTGGCAGCACCTCAACTTATTATGCTGGCAAATGTGGCCCTCACGGGCGAAGTTAATGGCAACTGTTGTGATTATATGGTTGGTGAGGAGAGGCAAATGGCTGAACTGACAACCGTGGGTAACACCAATTTTTCAGACAGTGATGGAGAAGGAATGGATGATTCACAAAGAGCAGAGAATGACTCTGAAGAAATAGAAGATATAGACATAGACCTTATTACTCCTGAGGTTCATGATGCGGAAGCAACTGGACTATCAGAGTCTACTGTTCCTCACTCTTCTGATCAAGAAAAAGTCTTTTCATTGGAAGCACAAGATGCTCAGGGGAGCATAGATGACAAAAGTAAGGGTTTGAAGAACAAACCATTTCGTTGCAAGCCATGCCAGTATGAGGCAGAGTCTGAGGAAGAGTTTGTCCATCATATTCGGGTACACAGTGCCAAGAAATTCATTGTAGAAGAAAAAGCTGAGAAGCATGGCCAGGTTGAAGAAAATGACACTAGCACTACAGAGGAAATTGATTTTTCTAAGGGGCCTATAAGATGTGATCGCTGTGGTTATAACACTAACAGATATGATCATTATTTGGCTCACTTGAAGCACCACAACAAAGCAGGAGAAAATGAAAGAGTCTATAAATGCACTATCTGTACATATACAACAGTCAGTGAATATCATTGGAAGAAGCACCTAAGAAACCATTTTCCACGAAAAGTATATACATGCTCACAGTGCTCCTACTTTTCGGATCGGAAGAATAACTACGTGCAGCATATTCGAACTCATACAGGTATG
Organism: Erythrolamprus reginae; assembly: GCF_031021105.1. Taxonomy (NCBI): domain Eukaryota; kingdom Metazoa; phylum Chordata; class Lepidosauria; order Squamata; family Dipsadidae; genus Erythrolamprus; species Erythrolamprus reginae. The sequence continues at coordinate 226,467,734 of NC_091951.1, read as the reverse complement.
TGTTGCAGCTTTTTGAAATCTGTTAATGAGCAATTGTATAGATTATATTTGCAACATTCATTCCATCAAACTAACAGTCCTCTGGGTCTGCTTTATAGCTAGAGCCTTTTGGAGTAGATTTGAAGTTGATCGATGGAAAAAGGGATATCTCCCATTGTGAATGGAAGTGATTTCAATACCTAATGTAGGGAAAATAAAATTGTCCACCTACCAGGCATACTGTGTTCCTACTGAAAGCCGTATAATACATTTCGGGACTGGAACAGCCTTTCAATTTAATGCACCATAACTATTCCAGAGCAGTCAATTTATTTAATATTTATTGTTGATATATACTATCTACTACATTCTTGATGTAAAATGTTGTTATGGTTTCTAACTTAGAGGATGTTTAGGATTGGACCAATTTAAGAAAAAACATTTGCAATAGCTGTTAACTAAATAGGATGTTCTGAAAAATCAAAGTGGTAGTCATGGCAGTGAGATTGAAATTTGCTCCCTTTTGTATACAGTGGTACCTCAAGATACGAACCCCTCGTCTTGCGAACAACTCGAGATACGAACCCGGGGTTCAGAAAAAATTTGCCTCTTCTTACGAACTTTTTTCGTGTTACGAACGCCAAACCCGAACTTCCGGGTTCGGCGTTCGGGAGGCTGCTGGGAAGCCCCCTGGCTGTTTTAAAAGGTGACAGCCGGGCGGCAGCATTTTTTTGCGGGGGTTTTTTTTGGTTGCACGGATTAATTGACTTTACATGTTTCCTATGGGAAACAATGTTTCGTCTTACGAACCTTTCGTCTTACGAACCTCCCCCTGGAACCAATTAGGTTCATAAGACGAGGTATGACTGTATGTGTTTTCACATCCTTGTATAAATAGGTGGAACTTTGGTTGCATTGTTGCTACTGTCATCTTGACATTTTGGACTACCCCTATGGGTGCCCATGTTATAAACTTCCAGAAGTACTAAGATGGAAAAAGAATGATATTGAATTAAGCTTTGAGTTGATCTAGCAAATAATAATTGGTTTGGATTTAAGTTTAGGTTTGTTAAGGTAAATTAGATATAAACTACATTTAGCTTGATTTTACCTTTAACTAACTGATACTAACACAATTTATATAAAGCTTTTCTTTTCATTCTTCACTGATTTTATGATTGTATTTGTTCATTGAAGAAAAATGGTTGCTTTTATAATTTGAGGTAAATAGGATACGTTCAGTATGCAAAGTCATGAAAATATTATTTCTTATGAGTCACTCTATTACTCAAATCTTATGAGCCATCCATTCCCAGTTTCTTCCAAGTCCTCCTATTTGCAATGAGAGTTTAGAAGAAATAAGAAACTGGGAGAGTCTTCTATTCTTTTTTATTAGGAAGTAAGAGTTTTGTTTGATACAGGAACTTACGATCCTAGAGTACAATCCCTGTTTCCCCCAGTTTTAAAGTAACAGAGCAGAGCAGTCTACCAATTGTGCAGTGATTTTCACTGTCTCTGTCATTCTAAAGTTAGGAAAGGAGGGGTGATGATTGCTGGTCAATCATGTGATGACTGTGAAAACTATAATGTGTAGGTGGGAGGAAGGGCAGTTTGGAAGCTTCTGAGGGAGAGCATTTTCTAACAGTGCTCAAGCACGCATGCTTAGCCGAGTTTTCCTGCTGCAGAAAAATATTTATTTTGTATTCCTGGATAACAGCTAGGTTTACAAAGCAAGAGAATTACTTTTTAGGTGAAATATGGCAGCTTGTGAATGTGATAGGATTATTAATGTTTGCAGTATTTGCCAGCTATGTTGAATTCTGGGAAAATAATTATGACAACAGATTTTATACTTAATTTTAATGCTCTGTTTTCACAGGCGAGCGTCCCTACCGATGTTCTATGTGTCCTTATTCAAGTTCTCAGAAGACTCATTTAACGAGACATATGCGTACTCATTCAGGTTGGTAAAAAGGCAGTTCCAAAGAATTAAGATGGTATTTTAATACAAGCAAGGTTGCAGGCAGCATTTCAGAGTTTTCCATATTAAAGCTAGCAATGCAGGGCTACATCAGCCAAGAAAAAGAAAAAACAGAAAGCAATTATTTTATGGTGCTAATTTCTGTTAAGTATCACATATGTTTGTTGATGTTCAGACTTTAAGCCTTTTAGGAAGATAAATGTTAATTCTTGATTAGATGTAAAATTCAGTCTGCATTATTTTCTCAAATCCTATAGAAAATATTCACTATTTTGGGAACAGTTTTATATATTTTATGCATCAGAACACATAAAGTGCTTTCTAAAATGGGAAGGTGATAGATATATTTGGTTATCATATGGATTGTGGGAAGGTCTGACATTTGAGGGTATACCATGTTGCTGACCTGATCTTAAATTACATATTGCAGTATTAATTATCTATATTATATATGAATTGGTTACACTGCAAAATAATGCCTTATTGAAAAGTTCTGAGGAAAAAAACCACTATTATAGACAGTATAAAAGTAACAGTTGCTGATGTAGCAGCAGCAGTTTCTGTAGCCTGGCCCTTGGATTCTTTGCTGACCCACAGAGCCTTTGTTTTTGGTGTTACTGGCTCTGTAGCAGCTGCAATTTGCTTTTTAGAGTAGGAGCACAATTCATTATGGGGAGATAGAGATGCTGTAACCATCATCTCTAAGCTTAGAATTGAGTGAGTGGTATATATCTGTGATGGTGAACCTATGGCATGTGTGCCATTAGTGGCACACAGCCCTCTCCACAGGCACACAAGCTCCACTTGATTGACCAGCTCAGCTGCACTGCGCATGAGCAAGTGCCTTGCCGTTGGCCAGTTGATTTTTGGGTCAGACAAACTCATGCTTTCTCCTCACTTTCTGCAGTCCATGTCTTCCCAGATCTCTGGTCTATTTTGGGCCTCCCCTAATCCCTGAAGCCCCCCACCATACCCCCATCTACCTGGAGCTCCCTCTAAACCAGTGTTTCCCAACCTTTTTTGAGCCGCGGCACATTATTCATATTTTCAAAATCCTGGGGAACACTGAACGGGGGGGCGGGGGCGCGCGGGGTTGGGTGGGTAAAGAAAAGTTTGGACAAAAACAAATATCTCTTCCACCATTTCACTCTATTTCTCCCTCCCTCTTTCTCTTCCTTCCTTCCCTTCTTTCTCTCTCTCCATCCCACTTTCTTTCTTTCTTCCTCTCTTTTTTGCTCTCTTTCTCTCCCTCCTTCCCTCCCTCTATGTCTTTCCCTCTCCCTTGCTCTCTCTCTGCCTCTCTTGCTATCTCTCTTTCATTCTCTCTCTTTCTTTCTCTCTCTTTCTGTCTCTCTTGCTATGTCTCTTTCTCTCTCTTTCTCTCTCTCTCTCTCTGTCTCTCTTGCTATCTCTTTGTCTCTCTCTCTCTCTTGCTTTCTCTTTATCTCTCTCTTGCTATCTCTTTTTCTTTTTCTCTCTCTCTCTCTTACTATGTCTCTCTTTCTCTCTCTCTCTGTCTCCCTTCCTCTTTCCTTTCTATCTCTCCCTCCCTCTTTTCTCCCTCCCTCTGTCCTTTCTATCTCTTTTCTTTCTATCTCTCCCTCCCTCTTTCCTCCCTCCCTCTTTCCTTTCTATCTCTCCCTCCCTCTTTCCTCCCTCCCTCTTTCCTTTCTATCTCTCCCTCCCTCTTTCCTCCCTCCCTCTTTCCTTTCTATCTCTTTTCTTTCTATCTCTCCCTCCCTCTTTCCTCCCTCCCTCTTTCCTTTCTATCTCTCCCTCCCTCCCTCTTTCCTTTCTATCTTTCTCTCCGTCCCTCAGCGGCGGCAAAGAAGAAGGAAGGCAGGCTGCAGAGGGCACCGAGGACAAGAGCGCTCGCTCGCTCCCTCGCCCTCTGACTTCCCTCCCTCGCTGCTGAAGGGAGGAGCGCGGGCACGCTGCAAGAAGTTTTTTTTTGCTTTTTTTTCCTTCCCCCGCCTCACGGGAGAGAGTGAGAGAGAGAAAGAGCAGCGCCCTGTCAGTTCCGAGCGCAGCCAGGAAAAGCGGCCTCGAGCCGAGTGCGAACTGCGGGATGCAGCAAAGGACTCCTTGTCAACCAAAAAAGGGTGGGGGTGGCAAAGGCAAAACCTGGGAGGCGGGGAAGGGAAGAGCGGGAGACCCCCAGACAGAACGGCTGAGGGGAAGGAAAGACGGAAGGAGGGAGGGATTGAGAAGCGAAGCCAGGGAGGGCTGAGAGAAAAGGGGAGCGGCGCGTGAGAGAGAGGGGCGGGGAGGGGTGGGCATTCCCGAAACGGATGGAGAAAGCCCTCTCTCGCAGCGAAAGCGCTCCCAGCCAGGGGGCTGCGATAGAGGGCTGGGAGCGCTTTTGTCCTGAGGAGCTGAAGCTGCAGCCACCGCCGCCGCGAGAGAAGTCGCGCCCCAAAACAGGGGGCGGCGGCGGAGGAGAGGGGGAAGATCGGGCGGGGAGCTTTGCGGCACACCTGCCTGTGTCTCGCGGCACACTAGTGTGCCGCGGCACACCGGTTGGGAAACGCTGCTCTAAACAACCAGTGATTCTATTTTAATGATGGCATGTGACATCTCATTTTATGACCATTTCACTCCAGTCCAGTTGTGGTCGTAGGTTGAAGACTATCTGTATGGACTTCTACTTTTACTGTAAACATTCCCCATTGTTCCTTCAATTTGGTCTGTTCACATGTGAGTGTTATTGTCTATTTGGGAGAATAACACCAGAAGAGTGATATCAGCACAGTTGAAGGAAACTGCATTTGCATAATTACAAAAAACAAACAAACCCACAAACTATTTACCCCTATTCAGTTTGCTCAGCTACGTAATTTTGCAAACATTTTGAAACAATATGGAAGTTAAATTACAGCAGTTTATTCATCATTTTTGCCCAGAATATTAAAGTATTCCTTATTTCCAAATGGTTGGATATACAGTCTAAGTATTAAAATATTATGTTGCCGGGAGTGGGGTGGGGAAACTGTTATTCCTTCATTGAGAGTATATTTTCTTTTGGGGTATGTACAATAATTGTGTAAGATAATTATTCACCTATAATTTCCATTTTTCTACATTGCTTTCAATGGACCAGTTTGGTTTGGATTCCAAATGCTAATAATACTATAGAGTGACCTTCTGGTATGTATATAACATAGATGGAATGTCTAATGATTTCTTGCATGGTTGTTTTCTTTCTTGTATTTTGTTGCTTTTTGTGAACATGTTAAGTGGAAAATCAAATTATTCTTAAATGCAAGAAGTTCAATAGCATGATGAACTGTATAAATCTGTAGCTGTACATAATTTTTGATTTGTAATGTAATGGTTATTAATTGCTTCTTCCTTGCTTTAGGTGAGAAGCCATTTAAATGTGAACAGTGCAGCTATGTGGCATCAAACCAGCATGAAGTGACTCGACATGCAAGGCAGGTTCATGATGGGCCCAAACCATTGGCTTGCCCCCACTGTGATTATAAAACAGCTGACAGAAGCAATTTCAAGAAGCACGTTGAACTCCATGTCAGCCCTCGTCAGTTCCTTTGCCCAGTTTGTGAATATGCTGCATCCAAGAAATGTAACTTGCAGTATCACATCAAATCCAGGCACCCTGACTGCTGTGATATCACAATGGATGTCTCAAAAGTAAGATTAAGAACTAAGAAGAATGAAGTTAACACCTCTGAGAACATTAACACAGAGAGTAAACTAGAAGAGGAACAAACAAAAAAAGAGTTGACTGAAAAGAAAAATGAGAGAGCTGTAAAAGAAGAGAAAAAAGAGAGTTTGTCAAAAGATAAGAAACCAACTAGTAGTGCGAGTGTAGGCCAGATCACAACAAGAAGCCGCAAAATAATTGATGAAAGAAAGGAAGAAAGTATGAAAATGGAAAAAACTAATAAAGTTAAGGCGGCAAAAAGAAAAGCAGAGGATAGCTCCATCTCACAGACAAACAATTCATCAAGTGATATTGATGAAGTAGTGGGAAAGAAAAAGAAAACCGAATCACCTAAGAGTCAGGATGAAAGCAAATTGGAGGTGACCAAAAAGTCAAATTCTTGCTCTAGGAAAAATAAAAGGGAATATTTGAAGAATAAAACTGCTAAGAACAATAACACTTCTAATAGCAGAAAGATTGCAGATGAAGCTTCTGATCCTGAAGAATGTTTTCCTGCCCGTAAAAAACAAAGGAAGACATATGATACTTCTTCCAGTGAGCAGGAACCTGTGCTTCCCATTGAGGGAGAGAATCAATTTGCACCTGAAAATAACATATATCAAGAGCTACAGGAACAGCAGGTGGACACAAATATCCCAGAAGAGATCGAAACCCAGGAAATATTGACAGGGCAAGAGGAGATTGCAAAAGATGTTTCAGAGAATAACACTGAAACAGGACTGGCAGTTATGCCTGGGACCAGCTCTAAGGATTCAGATGCCAACGTGGAAACAGAAGAAATGGATATTTCATCAGATTTATGCCAAGATATTGAGATGACAGAAATCTGTGAGATGGGAAGTGTGACTGATCCAGAAATCTGTGAGATGGAAAGTGTGACTGATCCAGATTTAGTACAAGAAATACCATCAGTGCAAACATGCGACAAAGAGATAATGAGTAACGCACATCAAGAAGATGTGTGTTCTACACAACAATTACAGGCTGAAGACCCAGCAGGAGCTCAACCTTGCCAAACCCCAGAAAAACAGGCACACAATACTGGAGCAGATTTGGCTTCATCATCACCAAGTCGCACAGCAGTGAATGAAAATCAAGACGTGGAAGAGGACGAAGGTATCCATAGTCATGATGGCAGCGATATAAGTGATGAAATATCAGAAGTTAGTTATGATTCTGGATTAAATGGTGCTCGGATGGCCCAAGAAAAACCAGGTCAGAAATCATCCCAAGCAGTACCAGAGGCTAAGCCTACAATGCAGAACTATGTGTGTATATTTTGTGACCGGTCTTTTAAAGAAAAGGAGGAATACGTTAATCATCTGAATCGACATTTGGTAAATGTATACTATCTTGAGCAAGAAACAATGGAGCAAGATTAACCAAACACAGTTTAATGACAATTTATTCCTTTTTTGTAAAATCTTCCAGAGCTTAGGTACAGTTCTTGTAGAATTTTTGCTTAAGCTCAGTTTGCTTTTACTATTAAGTTGTTGGTTGGTTATTTCCCCTGTCCTTAATTAACTACTTGTTTCTCTTTGATTAGAGAAGGCAAATGGGATATGAAATGTTGTGGCTTACAAAGCTGACAAAAGTCATTGAGATAGTGTCCTTGAATCACTTGCATGTTTCTGTTGACTTGCAATAAATATATATGTACAGCTTCATAGGTTTAGGAATGGACAGCCCAGGGCAATATTCATGGGAGTTGCTCCTGTACAAGCTCTTTAGGAATGAGCTGAAAATGCTTAGAAGTATGCAAAACCACTGTCACGTTCTTGCAGAGGTCTGTTTATTTCCATAGAGCTTGAATTGTAGATGGAACAGTTGATTAAGTTCCAAGTCTGTGCCTGTCCATTTAACAAATTGCAAGGTTTAACATGAAAAAGTCTTGGGCATATTCTATTCCTCTCTTTCACCTAATAATTGGAGAAAGTAAAATATCATTCAGAGTTTACTTCAACGTGCTATATTTCTCATGACCTAATCTAGAACTCCTTCTTGAGTCCCATTTATGCACACTTGCCTTGCCACAGTATATAATTATTTTACTGTTACGCAATTTTGTGCCATTGCAATGGATGAACACAAGAACATGGATAAAAACAATTGTTTGAGTATATCCTATATGTTCAAGTGTGTTCGTATGTTTCTGATTATCAGAGTGCTTGCCAGTTCCCCAGTGGGGATGTTCTATATATAGATTGCGTGATCAGGGAGGCACCAATTTTAATAACTTATTCCATGCAGAACCTCTTCCTTGAAAAGGTGAGCATGAATTTTGGATACAAAATCCTGAGGCTGCTGATCCATGATTAATAACTCCTTGAAAATTTGCCAAGTATGCAGGCCATGTTTGATAACAAAGTTGTTATATAAATGGAATCTTAGAAATACAAAAAAACATATAACTTTGATGCTCCTAGTAGAATCTGCTTTGGTTCTTGTTTATCTTAATGTGTTAGTATGGTGAGTGCTTAAAAAACTCAGCTGTACACGAAACACAATGGCTTATTTTGTAAAAAGAGCACTTTTGGGGGAAAATGAGGTTTACTAGCAGTAAAAATTTATATTTGCATATAAATTTCAGGTCCCCCAATCAAGATCAGCAAGCCAAAATCTTGAAGTTCTTTCCATCTATTGATTGGTGAATCCATAATTTGGTAAATACTTCTATAACAAGGTCATTTCCTTTTGTGCTTTAAGATGAGAAAAATGTTGCACATAATTGTTTTATCTTTACCTATGCAGTTTACGTCTTTAAAAATTTAGTATTTTTGTTGTATATGTACATTTTATATATGCATGTTTAGTTTTGTTAAATCATTTTCTTCCCTTAATGTTGACACTTTGAGATTTGTTGCTTATCATGGCCAGTATTGTCTGCTTCTTTTGATTTCCTGATTCTATGTTGGTTGATAACCTATACAATTGCTTTAATACTTTTAATGATATCATTTTGGACAAATATTTCTGTACATTTCTGATTTAACTGTTAAGGGTTCCACAAATAAGTCTTGTGTTCCTACCATATTAGCTTCAATAGAATTGCGTATGGGGCTCTCTCTAATGAAAGTTTTGAACTCATCCTTCTATTGGGGAGGTTATTTAAACTTAAATCCATATGTAAATTTCTATTTAGAAGAGCTTTCTTAATTAGGAAAAAAACCATGGTAATTTTTTTATTTTTAAAATGTATTTAAAGAAGCCATCTTTAAATAAAAGCTCCGCTTCCGCCCCAGCTTCTCAATCCTTCCCCTTTAATTCTTGTAGCGTTGGTACGCTCCACTTGAAGAGCCTTACTGCCCCCGCTGCCGCCAATTTTCTTGCCGCCGATTTCGCTGCTGCAGGTCCCTTAGCTGTTTGGCGGCCCATGTGTCTTCAGTTGGCTGCCGTGGCGGTCGGAGGTGCAGTCTGGGCAGTGGCGATCAAGGCTCAGCCCCCTCGCCGGACCCATCTTCTTTATGCGTCGGCGCCGCTTGGGGAGGAGCCCTCGGTGGCTATGGGCGAGCCTCCAGATTCGGAGGCAGAAGACAGCCCGATGGATGGGTGGCTACCCGCCTGCAGCAGCAAAGGGGGCCGACGGTTTCGGCTGGTCAGCGTTGGGAGCTGCTCCTCCGCTTTTGTGATGCCACCGCCAATTTTGCTGCCACTGATTTCACTGCCGCCGGCTGTCTGGCGGCCCACATGTTGGGCTGCCGGACAGCGGAGAGGCCAGGCGGCACTGAAATCGGTGGCAGAAAAATTGGCGGTGGCATCCCGAAAGTGGGGGAGCAGCTCCCGATGCTGACCAGCCCAAACTGTCGGCCCCCTTTGCTGCTGCAGGCGGGTAGCCACCCATCCGTTGGGCTGTTTTCTGCCTCGCCCATGGCCACAAGGGCTCCTCCCCAAGCGGCGCCGGCGCCTAAAGAAAATGGGTCCGGTGAGGGGGCTGAGTCTTGGCCACCACTGCCCAGATTGCACCTCCGGCCGCGGCGGTGGACAACAGAAGACATGTTGGCCGCCAAACAGCTGAGGGACCCTGCAGCGGCGAAATCGGCGGCAGGAAAATTAGCGGCAGCGGGGGCAGTAAGGCTCTTTGAGTGGAGCGTACCAACGCTCCAAGAATTAAAGGGGAAGTATCGGGAAGCTGGGGTGGAAGCGGAGCTTTTATTTAAAGACGGCTTCTTTAAATACATTTTAAAAATAAAAAAAATATCTGCGGCGGCAGAGATCCTGTGAGCCGCCAAACAGCTGAGGGGCCTGGCAGCGGCAAAATTGGCGGCAGCAGCAGCAATAGCAGATATGTGCGGGCCGCCGAGCAGCTGAGATGCATGGCCACTCCAGCCTCTGCCGCCACCACCTGCGCCCTAGAGCGCAGCAAAGCCCCCATTTCAGTGAGTGTTAATTATACTCTGTTAGGTAAAATGATCTTGACAGAATGAAATTGCTCATTTCAAACTTTAGAAATCAGAAAAATCCTGATAAGCAACAAACCTTGAAAATGTCAGTTGTAAAAATTTCCATTTCCAAGTTCTAAGCATCCTGATCTTTTTCTAATTCACATAAAGAGAAATTGAAATGGTCAGACATCTGAAGAATAAATGTTCAGGCACAGGGAGAGAAGCACAACTTTATTTTAAAGACTTTATTAATAGATAACATTTGCTTGAACTTTCTGAAAACACAATGAAAAACTACATATAGCAAAACTGAGCATGCAACCTTTCGTTTTTGTTCATTTTGAAATATTTTTTGTTTTTGTAAATGTATAGGTGTAAGTGTGCTTTTTAATGCAGCAAATTAGCAGATATGAAAACTTGTATTGTCAAAGCCCAGAATCTGCTGCAAAGCCCCATTGCTGTATTGTTGAATTGTGTTGACTCATGTCTTATTGTGTGTGCATGGGAATCTCTTGATTATATCTCCAGATGGCTCTCAAGAGACTTTTATTTGCTGCTTCAGAAATATTGAACAAACTATAATATTTAATTTTTCCCCTTGAAGAAAGCTGACCTTGCATTATACTTTGAATTATATTTAATTTTTCCGTATTCCATTCTTTTTTGTCTTGGAAATGTTTATAGGTGTTTCAACATAATTAGACTGAATTGAGAAACCTAACACTTTTGTGGAGGTGTGGATGGCAGATTTGCAATAGAGGCCAAAGATCTGAGGGAGAAAAACCCTTTAGGACAAAAACAAATTGTGTAATATTAGTTATCTGTGTGTGGAAAACTATGTCAAAACTTACTTCGCTGTGACAATCATTGTCAACTGAGAATCAAGTTGCAACTATATTTATGTTGATTCATTAAACATTGTGGAAATGTCTTCCTAAACAGTTAGCTAAAGTAGCATTATTCACAGTTCTGTTGACGGATGTAAAATATTGTTTTATTTGAGCGTTGGACAGAGACTGGAAACTCCATTACTCTGTGGACTTTTTTTAATGTCTTCCTATTTTAAGAGAGATGCTTCCATTTTGTAAGAGCCATTGCGGCCTTGGTCTACATTTCTAGCGTTTTTTAAACCAAGTTGGTTGGAGAGAAAAAAAGGCAGATATGTAGTAATAGTGTTAATCACATCAGATGACTTGATGTATTAAAAATGATATATGACTTGAAATAGGTACTAGAAAATGATTAGAGATAAAGGTTTCATAGTAGAAGGGATTAGAAAATAGTGCCTGTATTCTGGAGCATGAGAATGCAAAGGAATGAAGTGTTAAAAGAACAAATATGCCAGTGAAACTATGTTCTGAGATTTATTGGCTTTATAACTATCATAAATCCCAACATAACCTGTTGTTTGTTTAGAAAAAGAGAGAATTACATGTTTTAAAGTATGCCAGTAAACAATGGAATGTCACTTCTATCTTCATGTTAGATGTAGCTAATGGATGAATAAATTAAGATTGAAAGTATAGATAAAATGTTTGTTTAAGGTAGTTATTTCTTAAATTGAACATTAAAATTATAAGAATTTGGATATTTTTCCAGCTTCTCCTTATTTTCCTTAGTGGTTTAAAAATTTCTGCCATATTATGGCTGTTTTTGTTATTTGAGATAGTTTTGGAACCCTCCTCCCTTTTAAAAATGAATAATTTGTTTGCTAAGGCCTTCTGTTTCTATTGTTATTCTAATTATTTTTTTGGGGGAAAACAAATTTTAAAAATTGCACTACTGAAAATTGGCCATTCTAAGCTGAATTTCAGTGGTGTAAACTTGTTATACGCAAACTGACAGGTCAGTTTATGCACAGCATTAATAATTTCAGTGTATAATATGTTTTGCTGATGAGTTGCAAACGGGTTCATTTAAATGTATTGAACTTTCACTATGTAGCTAACATGCTGAGGTACAGTACTGATATCCAAATAGGCTCAGGAATTGTTTCAATGAATATACAATTTTCCACCTCTAAATTTCAAATCACACTAGCTAAATAACACTTTTGTAAGCTGGCACTGAAATGTTTTATGTTTGGTTGCACCGTGTTTGATGCTTTTAACAGTGCAATACTTGTATTATTCTCTCAATTTAAACCAAAGGTAATTTGTTCGTGCTTGCTATCTACTGTAATGCATGAAGTGCTTTTATACATTTGTAATAGATGTAAAATCAGAACAGATCACATGTCCTGGTTTTTTAAAAAATTTACTTAAACTATGTATTTGTCTTTGTTCAAGTTATAAAGTGTTAAACTAAATTGCATATTAACTCTTGAGTGTATTTCCCCAAGCATAGTTATAAGGCAATAAACTTTGTTAAAGAATATGCATCGTGATAATTGGTCTTTTATTCATTCATGTGTTACAAATGCCTATTATATGAAGACCTTCATTGGCTTAGTGAATGATAAGGGTGGATATATAATGATACCTCATCTTACAAACCCCTTGTCATACAAACTTTTCGAGATACAAACCCAGGGTTTAGGATTTTTTTGCCTCTTCTTCCAAATTATTTTCACCTAGAAACCCAAGCCGCCACCAATGGGACGCCCTGCCTCTGGACTTCTGTTGCCAGCGAAGCGACCATTTTTGCACTGCTGGGATTTCCCTGAGGCTCCCCTCCATAGGAAACACCACCTCCAGACTTCCGTGTTTTTGCGATGCTGCAGGGGAATCCTAGCAGTGCAAAAACGGGTGCTTCGCTGGCAACGGAAGTCCGGAGGTGGAGTTTCCCAGCGAGGGGACCTGGGATTCCCCTGCAGCGTCACAAAAACACGCAAGTCCAGAGATGGGGTTTTCCATGGAGAGGAGCCTCAGGGGAATCCCAGCAGTGCAAAAACTGGTAGTGTACTTTGGCTGGCAAAAGGGGTGAGTTTTGGGCTTGCATGCATTATTTGCTTTTCCATGGTTTCCTATGGGAAACATTGTTTCGGCTTACAAACTTTTCACCTTACAAACCTCGTCCCGGAACCAATTAAGTTCCAGCAGACGTGGTAGATAAATCCACAGTAACTGAATTTAAACATGCCTGGGATAAACATATATCCATCCTAAGATAAAATACAGAAAATAGTATAAGGGCACACTAGATGGGCCATGAGGTCTTTTTCTGCCGTCAGTCTTCTATGTTTCTATGTAAGACGAGGTATCACTGTATATATATTAGACAAGAAAAAACATACATACATACATATTCATTCATATATACAAAGATGTATATACCAAAATGGAAGAAAATCAGAGTAGTTGCAGATTGGCCAAATCAATCACAATTTTTCATTAAGAAAACACATTTAAATGGGCAATGGATCCCTGCAATACATCAGATTGCAATGCACTTGATGTAGAACAGGATGTCTGTTAAATAACTTTTTGGCACTTAGGGTTACACTTAATTTATTGGGGAGAAAGGGGTTGTGTGGCAAAACCTATGCTGGGTGGATGATAATTAACAAGAGGATACTGCAGTATTTTGAACTTGCTTGAGTCAACATTTCTTCGTTATTTTTCTGGTTTTGAAGGAGCAATGTTTTACTTTTATTAAATTAATTGAGACAGGTAATCCTTATTTTTTAAAAAGATTTTACAATTTTATATGACCTGTTCTGTTATAAATTATATAATTAACACACATGCCTTGGAGTGGTAGCTTGTTGAGTTCTTCGCAATCATAACAGCGTTTCAGCATTATGAAGGTAACAAACAAAGGAACTTGGAGCCTGTACCTAAAGTTATCGCTATTGCCCTTCCTTTCAATCATAGGATTACAATCTGGGTGCTTATGAAGGGTGTGTGTGTGTGTCTGCTCAGGGATTAAAACTCTGGTTTGGATTTCAGCAAGGAGGATTCTCAGCCCTGAGTTGGAGAGAGAGACTCGTGCTGCTGGGCCTACGAGAGTTTTTCCCACCCCACATTTCTTCCCTGGGATTCCCATCTGCTTAACCACCTAAGAGAAGTGGGAATTCAGAAATTGTGGTTGTTGAACAAAGAGGTCACTTTGCTCAATGATTGAGATTCTTGTTCCAATTGTGGTAGTTAGGCAAGGTCTACCTGTTCTAATAAATACTGCTGCTTGCACATATTCTCTAAAATGATCTCGGAAGAAAAAAACATTAATGATATCAGAAAGTATAATTCATTCTAAATTACAATTATGGTATAATTATATTATACCACAATTAAAATATATAATTATAATTATATATTATGGTATAATTCATTCTAAATTATAGAATGAAATCCAGTAAGTTTTGTTCCATAGAACCTGAGAGAGAGATAATTTCCCTCTCCATAGCTCCTGCTATTCACTTAGTATGTTCTCCAAAAGGCAATGGAACTCCCCAGAATAACCTGATGGGAGGGGAGCTCTGGAAAAGAATGGCAGCAAGAGAGATTTCCCCCACTGTGTGAAAAATAAAATAAACAAGTACAAATTGTAGCTTTTAAAAGGGGAAATTAAGGAATATTGAAGCAACAGAATACCAATAGATGAAAATAACATTTTAATTGACCTATGTACAATACTACGTTTTTTTCTGGAGATATATTCAGTTAGATGGATCTTACTTATTCATATCCAATATATGTCTATAGGATTGGAGCCTTACTGATTCTTATGCAACGGTAGCATATAATAAACTTCTGATGCTTTGAACCTCAACTCCTGTTGCTGGCTATTTGTGCCTGACGAGAGAGATGACTGGCCCAAAGTCACCCAACTGGCTTTCATGCCTAAGGCGGAATCTGAACTCATGGCCTGGTACCTTAACCATTGGACCAAATTGCTCTCTACTATTCCAATTTTAAGTGGAAATATGCAACAGTTTTGAAGCAGGAGATATTTCTGCAACTGAAATGCTGTATCATGAAATACAATAAATGAGACCATGGTACTGCTGGGGCAATGCATATTTTGCAGCAGGCAGAATAGAGGTTGCAACACTAGGGATAATAAAATTAGTGATGATTAAACAGTAATAATTTCTAGCACAAGTAGTCCTTGACTTACACTAGTTCATTCAAAGTTACAATTATTCTGAAAAAAAATGACACTACTTTTTTTCATACTTCGTAATACCCTATGGTCAGATGATTTTCCGAACGCCATCACTCTACTAAACAAATAATTCCCTCAACACTGTCAGACTTTCTACTAAATCTGCACTTCTATTCTACTAGTTTTTCTCATCATTCCTTTCACCCATTTCCTCCCATGTTGACTGTATGACTGTAACTTGTTGCTTATATCCTAAGATTTTTATTAATACAGTATTGCTTCTTCATTGCTTATTTGATCCCTATGACAATCATTAAGTGTTGTACCACATGACTCTTGACAAATGTATATTTTATTTTATGTACGTTGAGAGCATATGCACCAAGAGAAATTCCTTGTGTGTCCAATCACACTTGGCCAATAAAAATTCTATTCTATTCTATTCTAAACAATTTAGTACAACAATACAATGCAACTAAGCCAAAAACATATGTATGCCGCCCCGAATCTACGGAGAGGGGCGGCATACAAATCTAAATTAATAATAATAATAATCATCATCATCATCGTCATCTAATAAATAATATTACAATTTCAAAAGGATTAGGGGCCTAGCTTATCCAACACTCTGGACCAATGCTGAAGGAAACACACACACACACACACACACACACGGGGGCGGGGGGGGGGGTTGATGGTGGTGGTAGAGGTTGGAGGGAGAGGGGAGAGAAGAGAGAAGAGAGAGTTGGGGGTAGAGAGGTGTTTTTAAGGCCTTATAGAAAGCCAACAGATCTGGGGTGAGGGATGCTGTTCCAAAGGACAGGCTTTAATTTTCATGATCAGCATCTTTATTTCTTTTTCACTAGACAAAAACAATAGAGAGCAACACGGCCACTATGGAACACAGGGCAATAATCCTGCTTTGAAAACCAGGGAAAACAAACCTTCTGATAAATCAACCAATGCTTAGAAATGTCCCAATGGTGACAATCTTCCCTTCTAAGGAAAGAACTGTCCAAAAAATATCAGCTACAGTCCACATTACAAAGTCTCACGATCTACACAGCAAAAATCAGCTTCCAGTTTCCCCTCAACTTTACATCTTCTCTTGAGTTTATGCCTTTCAACTTTGTTAGATTCTGGATCTTCTTTCTTTCTTTTTCTTTGACTTTTCTGCTTTTCTTGTTCCTCTGTAGCTGGGGTGGGCAATTAATTTTGCCATGGGGCCGCATGAGAAATTGGGATGGTTTTAGAGGGCCGGACTAATATAATTAACTCAGTTCTACCCAATACTGTAAAGATCCAGACCCTGGCCTGACCTAAACCCCCAGACCCACTCCACAGACCCCTAATTGTTTGCTTTACGGCAACACAGTGCACCACAGTCACTGTGCTGGAGTGTTTGCGTGGTTTCTATGCTCGGCCGTTCTCGGTAGGAGGTCGGGGTCTGCTCCACTGCGAGGATGAAAGAGCTTAACGCATCTGCCGGGACTCCTCTGGTTCTTGCTTTCCCCATGATTCACCAGGAAAGCAGGAACCGGGGGAGTTCCGGCAGACGCGGTGAGCTCTTTCATCCTCATACTGGAGTGGACTCTGACCTCCGCAGACCGGTCACAGATAGTGGGCAGGCCGGATGCGGCCCACGGGCCACCCCTTGCCCTGGTCTGCTCTATAGGTTATAATGTCAGCTAAAAAGGTTTAGTCGGAAAAGGTCAAAACGTTTAAGCACCTAAAGTATAATCTATATCGCTCTATAAAATATTTAGCTCATATAGCATTACAGAAATTCTATATAATAAAGTCTTTAATTTTTTGATGTTAGTAAGGATATTTGAAATTTCGAATATGACCTGAATATCATAAAACCAAAAATTGTTTTACAATTTACAATTTCAGTTTTAAAGTGTTGAAGCATCACTTTATCAGAATGCTGCTACCCCTTCTTTTGTCCCACTTTTTAAACAATATCTTTATTGTTGTTGTTTTTTGTCTAAACAGATTAACAGACTTTGCAAATTATAATTCTCTAAGAAAGTTTATGGTCCTATTAAAAGCTTCTCCGGAATCATTAGTGGAAATAAAGGCAATGCTGGAGATTGACCCTGTTCCAGTTTCATGCAGCATGTCAGTTTTCTATTTTTTTTTAATTAAAACTTCTTACACCTTAAAAGTAACAGGCAGCGTGGCACATATAAAAGGTAGCATCCTTGGGCACGTTGGCATGTCTAGGTGCTCTGCCAGAGACCAGTGAAAAATCTAATTACCACATTGCAGATTGAGGAGATGTAAAAAAAACAACCAATGGCTTCATCCCAGTTTTCTTTCCCATCAAAAACAATGACATCTGAACTAAAATTTCATATGTGTATTCTTCATAGGCATGATTGAAGTAATGTATTTCTCATTTTATTCAATGGAACACAAATAAATGAGAAGACACCATAATTATCTGATAAAGACATCCGGGAAGAAAATCTGGAGTGGATGGAAAATAGCATGGAACAATGGAACTATGATCCCCATCAAAAATCCCCACTACCCTCTACATTAGAAAAAGAGTTGCACTGAACTCAATGGCTGTATTAATTTATTATTATTATTATTATTATTATTATTATTATTATTATTATTATTTAATAATAATGATAATAATGATAATGATAATGATATTTGTATGCCGCCCCTCTCCGAAGACTCGGAGCAGCTTACAACAAAAATACAAAATACAAATCCAATGATTAAAACAGCAGAACAGTTGAAACCCTTAATTAAGAAACACTCATACAATCCAACCAAACCATACATAAAACAGAGCGGCCGAGGGGAATCAATTTCCCCATGCCTGGCGGCAAAGGTGGGTTTTTAGGAGTTTGCGAAAGGAAAGGGGGGGCAGTCCTAATCTCCAGGGGGAGTTGATTCCAGAGGATCGGGGCCACCACAGAGAAGGCTCTTCCCCTGGGTCCTGCCAGACGGCACTGTTTTGTCCACGGGACCTGGAGAAGGCCAACTCTGTGGGACCTAATTGGTCGCTGGGATTTGTTCCAAGAGCTGCAATCCTTGTGCATTCTTAAAACAAACAGCTAAACAAGGAACCCTCATAGCATCATGTGTGACAACCCCCTTATTTTATTTTTACACTATGCCTACTGAGGTAGAATATACTAAGAGTTAATGACCAGTCCAATATCTGATTACATACAATTATTAAGGGTAAACTCAATTTATCCTTAGGATATTAACTTGGGAATTTAATAACTATAGTACATTGTTATCTGCAGCCTAATTTTCCAAACTGTGAAACATTTCAAATTATATATTTGTTTGAGTTGTTTTCTTTGGAAGAAAGCCATGGAGGGTTTGGCATTTTTATATTTCTGAATTGTTTTCAAAAATAAAGTTTAAGCACAGTAGGAGACCTGCTTTAAATTCTAACCTTGACAGCAGTGTTCCCTCTAATTTTTTGGCGGGGTGGGCGGAAAAGTATAGTGTCTGAGCGGCAGTCCCTTCGGGACTGGGCAGCACAGAAATAATAAATAAATAAATAAATAAATAAATAAATAAATAAATAACAAACAAACCCCACCCTATTTTGCCTCAGAGAATTTCAAAATAAAATAATGTACTGTGTGTCTATAACAGTGAGCTCATAATAGGGCAACTCTATCAATATCAAAATGCCACTTAAATAGTTGAGCTAGTTTCAAACTAGATTTTGATTTTCTTTCTCTCTTCCTTACTCCCATTCTTTTTCTTTCTCTTTCTCTTTTCCTTCCTCTCTTTTTTCTCTCTGTTTCTCTCTCTTCCTCTCTTCCTCTCTCTCTCCTTCCCTCTCACTCTTTCCCTCTCGGCTTCTGGGCAGGTTTGGAAAACTGAGTTGATGATGATTTTTAAGTGAGCGATTGCTCACTTCTCAGCTTAGAGGGAACTATGCTTGACAGACAACTAAAGTTCTTTGCTTCACTATTAGATGGCTAGCAAGATAAACCACTATTCCCAATCCTTATTACCATAGTTGAGAGTCCAAACTGAGCTTGACTCAACTTCTGTAACTCAATCAGTAATCTGTTGTTCTTTTCACCCAGCAACACTTTGTCCCGCCTCCTTCTTCTGGCTAGAGCAGAAAATCTATGAATCATGTCTGTTCTTGAGGCACCTTAACTGCTGTGTCTAAGTAATATTATATATTTATCAGCACACACACCCCCTTTGCTGGCAAGAATTGCCTCGGAGAATAAGCATTTGATAAGAAGGCAACTTGCTTGCTTTTATTACCAAGTGTTGCTTTACTCAACAGAGTTGATTTCCTGCATCCTTCTTCTGGCAAAAAACAAGCCAGGGAGTGGAAAAGGCGATTCTGAATTTGGGGAAGATGGGCTAGATCTACACAATATTAAGGTTTAGGAACAGCAAAGCAAACATTGCTTTAATAACACTATCATTTGCATTTTACCTGCTTCACTAAGACCAAGAAATAGCATAGGGGTGGGCACAACAGCTGGTTAATATGATTTGCAAGTCCTGCAGCTCAGTGGCTGAATTTGTAGAATTCATGTGATTTACACCTTTTGAATTCTGGGTTTGCACACTATGCACAATGGTAAAACACAGCTGGCCAGCTTGTAGTGTGCTGTGTGAACCAACCCATTAAGTTGATTCTTTGAACCGTGATTTTATTTATTTTTGATTTTATTTATTTGTGAAATCCGTACGTCGTCCAACTCCAATTGGAATGATAATTGAAACTATGGGTTAATGTGTTATGTAGTCAATGGCTTAGCCCAGTGTTTCCCAACCTTGGCAACTTGAAGATATTTGGACTTCAAATCCCAGAATTCCCCAGCCAGCGCTGGCTGGGGAATTCTGGGAGTTGAAGTCCAAATATCTTCAAGTTGCCAAGGTTGGGAAACACTGGCTTAGCCAACTGAGTCACATCGAGAAGGGCAGCATGGAAATCTAAATCAATCAATCAATCAATCAATCAATAAACAAACAAACAAACAAATGTATTTATTTATTTTATCTTGTTGGGGAAATATTGATAATTTATTGCTTTAATGATGTGCCTCAGTTCCAGAAAGTTAATTAAGTACATTGTGGGAACAGGACCAGCATATTTAATACCAGTATGCAGTCCTGGTTTTCCTTTCACCCAAAGTAAAGCAAACATAAATTGAGGTTTTTGACTTATGAATCCCTGGATATTGAAATTCAGCAACTGCGCCTAAGTCATGCAATCTGCTTTATGCACCATCTTTTTAAAGGCAATCATAATTCACAGGAGAGTCTCCAGGAGGAGCGAGGCAAGAGCCAGTTTACCTAATTTAAGATGGCACAGCTTTGCTTTTCAATCAAGCTACTTCTCCCACCCACCTCCCTTCCCCCCTTTAGGATACTCCTCTTCTGCTGCCAACCAGGACGTCAAAATAAGCCCCCACACCAACCCCAGACAAGAAAGGGCCACTAAAAAAACATGACTGCGCGTGAGTACCAGACAGGTTTCGAGGCTCCCGACACCGCGCGGGCCAAAACCCTGACCTGGCGTGAGGGGGAGGGGCGGGTCAGCGCAGGGCAGTAATTGGATCGGGTTAGGATGGGCGAGGCCGGCTCTCTCCTCGCGGCGGCGGCTGCCGTTGCAGGCGCGTGGTGAGCGCTGGAATGCGCGGACCTTCGCCGTTGGCCTGCGCGGACCCTTGACTCCCGAGGAGGGCTTTCCCAGGCGAGCGCAGAGAAGGAGAAGAAGCGGGAGAGGTGTAAGGAGCCCACGGCCGGGCTTGGAAAGTTGGGGTGCGCTAGAGGGACGACGAGTACATTCAGCTGGCGGTTTGGAGGAACGCGGGAGCGAGCTTGTGGCGCTGTCCAGGGCTGATCTGGAGGAGGCTTGTTCGTGCTTAGCTTCGGCGCTGCTGCGCGTGGGACGGCGGTTGGAGGGGGTGGAGTGAGCGGTTGGGGAAAGCCGAGCCGAGCAGGCGGGGAGGACTTGGCGAGCGGCGGTGCCTCTCAGGAAGGAAGCCCCTGGAAGGAGCCCCAGAGGAGAAGTCTCCCTCTTTGCCGGGGGAGGCTTGCCACCCCGGTTCCCTTCTCTTCTCACCACGGGCTGTAATTTCCTTGCTGCAGGAAGAAGGGAAGGAAGTTTGGCGGGGAGGAGCCGCCTCCGCCGTCGTCTCCCTCGCTGCGGAGAGTTGCCGAGGAGGAGGCCGCAGCAGCAGGAGGAACAGCAGCCGCCCTGCTTTTTGGAGCTGGACAGCGATTTCTCGCCGTCCCCGCTTTCGGACCCCTTCGCCGCCAGCGGTGAGGTTGAGGGTGGCGGGGGTGACCTTGGGCTCCGCGCCCTGCACGGATGGAGAAGCCCAGAGGCGTTGGGGGGGGGGGCTCGGAGGTGGGAGTTGGGCCTCGATCGCCTTCTCTCCCCCTCCACGCTTTACCCCCCCCCCTCCACCGATGCGGAGCAATGCTCGTCGAGGAAGATTCTTGCTTAAGGGTTAGGGGTGGAGTGGGTGGTTCTGGTTTTTTTTAAGGGGTGGGTTGAGGAGCTCCTGTCGGCAATTCCCCCATTTCTCTTAGATCGGGGAGCTGCTTCAAGGAGGGAGGGGGGGGGGAAACAAGTCCCCACCCGCTTTCGCTGCCGCCTTGGGGGGGAGGGCGGCCGAGAGAAACTTATGGGCGAATCTCCTTCGTCTTCGGCGACTTTTTCAAGAAAGTTACGGAGGAGCTGGAACTTTTGGGAGGAGAGTTTAAAGCCCAAAAAAAAGGAGGAAAGGAAAAGCGGTAGAGGACGCGTCCGCGGAGGCCTTGAGTTTGCCCGAGTTGGAATCTCTGCTTGCGAGGCAAAGAGTTTTGCGAAAGAGAGCTTTGTGCTCCTACTTGGTATTTGAGAAAATGCCTATTTCTGGAATGCAACAGCCGCCGCTGCCGCTGGTTGGCTGGGCTGGCAATGGACATTCATAGAGTGAGGGGCTTTTTAGACTGCAAACTTTTGGACTCCTATCCTTGTGCTTCGTTTAAATATATTTACGGAGTGGGAACTTGGTGGAGCTTCAAAATCAGTTGTACATAGAATCAAGGACTGAAGGCCCCAAAGGTTGCTGCTCTATTTAAAAGATTCTTTCTGGCTTTTGAAAACTTTCAAGTTGAAATACAGTTCGCTTCCTCTGATAAGAAGCAATTTCAGATATAGATCAGAGAATTACGGATCTTTTTAGGTTTAGACCAGAGCAAGCGAGCATATGTAAATTAAAATCACCCCATGCTGTTAGTTTAATTTCAAGACTGAATAGCCCACCCAGCAGGGTAACAAGGGTTCATGGATTTAATTAGAATCTTACCAAATGCATACTGGTTTAAATGTTTGAAAATAAATTGATCACATGTGATTATCAAATATTCTTACTGACGTGGATTCCTACATAATATAGTAGTCTGGAAACGTTAATTTTCAGTAATTTCATAATGGCTGTGTTCATGTAACATAGTGCACAACAAACTAATGTGACACATTTTAAACCTAGTATTTTGGGTGAACTCTGCCTGAGTTATTCGTTAATGGTTCAGTGAGTTGTCCAACCACAGAAAATTAGATTAATTCCATAAAATGCTCTGCAAACATAGTAAGTGGCTATGAGGTTTTGTTTTTGTTTTGGTTTAGCCTAGCATGATATGCAGACAAGGCCATTATGGTTTGTGCAACAACTATAGTTAAAAGTTCTGGTTGAACATATGTGATCCCAGCCAGTGTTTTAAATAAAAGTTGCATAGGACCTTATTTACAGTTATATTGCTTGAAATCTAATTTCAGCAGCAATATATAGTACATAATAAATACATTTTTACACCAGGCAACTGATAATTGTATTACGCTATTAAGTACTGCCAGTAAAATACAGGGCAGTCAACTTTGCCTCATAGAAGTTAATTTATGTATAGGCATGATTCAAGATAAGTGAAAAATCACAGTTAAGAAATGGACATTTGAGCATTATCTTTAATTAGCTCATCTCTATGACCTTTATTAACCATGGTTTTAGATTATTTATTCTTTCTTTCCCTGTAGAAGTTTTATGTAATTGAAGTTAACTCAGGTGTTCTAGGTTTTTACCGTACTTAATGGAAGTAGTTTTAATTTTATTTAGATTTTATTGACAGCCATGTTGTGTTTTTTTGTTATGTACAAAAGAGACCAGTGAGTATAGTATGGTTTACTTACAAAATTCATCTTAAAAGTATGGTTTGTTAATTTACCAATTGTTTCTTTTTTTAACAGAATTATTGTTATGACAATGCAAGTGTTGGGTCAATCTGGTGGCAGCAGCCTATTTTATAGCAATACTAACCTTAACATGGCACTGTCAAACGACATGTATGACTTTTCTGAACTTTCCAAAGCTGAAGTGGCAGCACCTCAACTTATTATGCTGGCAAATGTGGCCCTCACGGGCGAAGTTAATGGCAACTGTTGTGATTATATGGTTGGTGAGGAGAGGCAAATGGCTGAACTGACAACCGTGGGTAACACCAATTTTTCAGACAGTGATGGAGAAGGAATGGATAATTCACAAAGAGCAGAGAATGACTCTGAAGAAATAGAAGATATAGACATAGACCTTATTACTCCTGAGGTTCATGATGCGGAAGCAACTGGACTATCAGAGTCTACTGTTCCTCACTCTTCTGATCAAGAAAAAGTCTTTTCATTGGAAGCACAAGATGCTCAGGGGAGCATAGATGACAAAAGTAAGGGTTTGAAGAACAAACCATTTCGTTGCAAGCCATGCCAGTATGAGGCAGAGTCTGAGGAAGAGTTTGTCCATCATATTCGGGTACACAGTGCCAAGAAATTCATTGTAGAAGAAAAAGCTGAGAAGCATGGCCAGGTTGAAGAAAATGACACTAGCACTACAGAGGAAATTGATTTTTCTAAGGGGCCTATAAGATGTGATCGCTGTGGTTATAACACTAACAGATATGATCATTGTTTGGCTCACTTGTGCTCCTACTTTTCGAATCGGAAGAATAACTACGTGCAGCATATTCGAACTCATACAGGTATGTGTTGCAGCTTTTTGAAATCTGTTAATGAGCAATTGTATAGATTATATTTGCAACATTCATTCCATCAAACTAACAGTCCTCTGGGTCTGCTTTATAGCTAGAGCCTTTTGGAGTAGATTTGAAGTTGATCGATGGAAAAAGGGATATCTCCCATTGTGAATGGAAGTGATTTCAATACCTAATGTAGGGAAAATAAAATTGTCCACCTACCAGGCATACTGTGTTCCTACTGAAAGCCGTATAATACATTTCGGGACTGGAACAGCCTTTCAATTTAATGCACCATAACTATTCCAGAGCAGTCAATTTATTTAATATTTATTGTTGATATATACTTTCTAGTACATTCTTGATGTAAAATGTTGTTATGGTTTCTAAATTAGAGGATGTTTAGGATTGGACCAATTTAAGAAAATTGGTTTGGATTTAAGTTTAGGTTTGTTAAGGTAAATTAGATATAAACTACATTTAGCTTGATTTTACCTTTAACTAACTGATACTAACACAATTTATATAAAGCTTTTCTTTTCATTCTTCACTGATTTTATGATTGTATTTGTTCATTGAAGAAAAATGGTTGCTTTTATAATTTGAGGTAAATAGGATACGTTCAGTATGCAGTCATGAAAATATTATTTCTTATGAGTCACTCTATAACTCAAATCTTATGAGCCATCCATTCCCAGTTTCTTCCAAGTCCTCTGGTATTCCTCCCATTTGCAATGAGAGTTTAGAAGAAATAAGAAACTGGGAGAGTCTTCTATTCTTTTTTATTAGGAAGTAAGAGTTTTGTTTGATACAGGAACTTACGATCCTAGAGTACAATCCCTGTTTTCCCCAGTTTTAAAGTAACAGAGCAGAGCAGTCTACCAATTGTGCAGTGATTTTCACTGTCTCTGTCATTCTAAAGTTAGGAAAGGAGGGGTGATGATTGCTAGTCAATCATGTGATGACTGTGAAAACTATAATGTGTAGGTGGAAGGAAGGGCAGTTTGGAAGCTTCTGAGGGAGAGCATTTTCTAACAGTGCTCAAGCACGCTATCTTAGCCGAGTTTTCCTGCTGCAGAAAAATATTTATTTTGTATTCCTGGATAACAGCTAGGTTTACAAAGCAAGAGAATTACTTTTTAGGTGAAATATGGCAGCTTGTGAATGTGATAGGATTATTAATGTTTGCTGTATTTGCCAGCTATGTTGAATTCTGGGAAAATAATTATGACAACAGATTTTATACTTAATTTTAATGCTCTGTTTTCACAGGCGAGCGTCCCTACCAATGTTCTATGTGTCCTTATTCAAGTTCTCAGAAGACTCATTTAACGAGACATATGCGTACTCATTCAGGTTGGTAAAAAGGCAGTTCCAAAGGATTAAGATGGTATTTTAATACATGCAAGGTTGCAGGCAGCATTTCAGAGTTTTCCATATTAAAGCTAGCAATGCAGGGCTACATCAGCCAAGAAAAAGAAAAAACAGAAAGCAATTATTTTATGGTGCTAATTTCTGTTAAGTATCACATATGTTTGTTGATGTTCAGACTTTAAGCCTTTTAGGAAGATAAATGTTAATTCTTGATTAGATGTAAAATTCAGTCTGCATTATTTTCTCAAATCCTATAGAAAATATTCATTACTTTGGGAACAGTTTTATATATTTTATGCATCAGAACACATAAAGTGCTTTCTAAAATGGGAATGTGATAGATATATTTGGTTATCATATGGATTGTGGGAAGGTCTGACATTTGAGGGTATACCATGTTGCTAACCTGATCTTAAATTACATATTGCAGTATTAATTATCCATATTATATATGAATTGGTTACACTGCAAAATAATGCCTTATTGAAAAGTTCTGAGGAAAAAAACCACTATTATAGACAGTATTAAAGTAACAGTTGCTGATGTAGCAGCAGCAGTTTCTGTAGCCTGGCCCTTGGATTCTTTGCTGACCCACAGAGCCTTTGTTTTTGGTGTTACTGGCTCTGTAGCAGCTGCAATTTGCTTTTTAGAGTAGGAGCACAATTCATTATGGGGAGATAGAGATACTGTAACCATCATCTCTAAGCTTAGAATTGAGTGAGTGGTATATATCTGTCATGGTGAACCTATGGCACGTGTGCCATTAGTGGCACACAGCCCTCTCCACAGGCACACAAGCTCCACTTGATTGACCAGCTCAGCTCCACTGCGCATGAGCAAGTGCCTTGCCGTTGGCCAGTTGATTTTTGGGTCAGACAAACTCATGCTTTCTCCTCACTTTCTGCAGTCCATGTCTTCCCATATCTCTGGAGATTCCACCCCAGTGTTGTTTGGGCATGCAAGGCTTCCTCCTCCAGCTCCATTTGGGGATGGGAGGCTTCCCCTCCCCCAGCTCTGTTTGGGGAAAGAGGCTCTTCCCCCTCCCACCACTGTTTTGGGATGGGGGGCAAAACGTGAGGTGGCCATTGTGCATGTGCGCATGTGCAGGGGGAGGGTCATGCGGGAAGGGGCATTGCATCATATGTGTGGGCACTTGCACATGTGTGACAGTGCACATGCACACACTTTCGGCACCTGAGAGAAAAAGGGTTCATCATCACTAGTATATATAGCATGCTATCAGTGACACCTGTAGTAGCAGTGCAGTAAGGTTGTTTTAATTTGAAGCCTGTGAGAAACATTTTAAAACTCTTATTGCCTAATCTACAGGATGTTTTTTTGTACTTGTATGTTTTCTTTTGGGTTATCTGTGCCACTTAACTAAACATACAACAGATAGTGGTAGTTGAAATCTATGCCCAAAGTTAGGGCTATTGTATCACTTCTACAGCCGTGTGATGAAAATTTGGGAGCTTGGCACCCTGCCCATACTTATGACTGCAGGTGCTTTAACTTTCCCCATCTCTGCTGTTTTACAGCCCCCTACATTCTGTGGCTCCCGCTGCCCAGCTAAACTTTGCCATTTTTTTTGCTTCTGCTGCTGACCAAGCACACCCAGGGTGGCCTTTGTGAGGCAGCTGCTGGGGCCTTCTAGAGACCATGTATGGCCTTCTCCAAATCATGTACAGCCTTGTGAGGTTTTGAACCCTTCCAAAGCCTTGTGAGAAGGCCATACATGAGCTGGCAAGGCTACATGCTGTTTGGAGAATAGTGCAAGTGGCTTTGGAAGAAGGCCTACCAAGGCTAGCAGCCAAAGGCCACGCTGGACATGCCTTGTCATTACTGTAATAGGGCAAAGAAGACCGTGAAGATCAGTTGGCATGGTGGAATACAGGGCAGCAAATGTCTTCTTAGAGATGGGGGAACAACAGCTGCTTTGCTCTGCCCTGTTGGAGATTTCTGGGCATTGGATGTTTTCTGGGTGTTTAGTGCATCCTGAATACCGTCTTCTTTCATTCCGTTGTGGACATTTCTTGGGCATTTGGCACTTCCCAGGATGTAGCGCATTTGCATCACACTGCTGGGCCAGGCTGGAGTGACTGAGACTTCCGTGGTGGCTGTGGCCTCCTTGTACTCGCACTGCACTAAACACCCTTCCAGAGTTGCATATGGTCTATTTTGGGCCTCCCCTAATCCCTGAAGCCCCCCACCATACCCCCATCTACCTGGGGCTCCCTCTAAACAACCAGTGATTCTATTTTAATGATGGCATGTGACATCTCATTTTATGACCATTTC
Source organism: Erythrolamprus reginae (assembly GCF_031021105.1). Lineage (NCBI taxonomy): Eukaryota > Metazoa > Chordata > Lepidosauria > Squamata > Dipsadidae > Erythrolamprus > Erythrolamprus reginae. The sequence continues at coordinate 226,439,953 of NC_091951.1, read as the reverse complement.
ACTTCCAGTCCAGTTGTGGTCGTAGGTTGAAGACTATCTGTATGGACTTCTACTTTTACTGTAAACATTCCCCATTGTTCCTTCAATTTGCTCTGTTCAAATGTGAGTGTTATTGTCTATTTGGGAGAATAACACCAGAAGAGTGATATCAGCACAGTTGAAGGAAACTGCATTTGCATAATTACAAAAAGCAAACAAACCCACAAACTATTTACCCCTATTCAGTTTGCTCAGCTACGTAATTTTGCAAACATTTTGAAACAATATGGAAGTTAAATTACAGCAGTTTATTCATCATTTTTGCTCAGAATATTAAAGTATTCCTTATTTCCAAATGGTTGGATATACAGTCTAAGTATTAAAATATTATGTTGCCGGGAGTGGGGTGGGGAAACGGTTATTCCTTCATTGAGAGTATATTTTCTTTTGGGGTATGTACAATAATTGTGTAAGATAATTATTCACCTATAATTTCCATTTTTCTACATTGCTTTCAATGGACCAGTTTGGTTTGGATTCCAAATGCTAATAATACTATAGAGTGACCTTCTGGTATGTATATAACATAGATGGAATGTCTAATGATTTCTTGCATGGTTGTTTTCTTTCTTGTATTTTGTTGCTTTTTGTGAACATGTTAAGTGGAAAATCAAATTATTCTTAAATGCAAGAAGTTCAATAGCATGATGAACTGTATAAATCTGTAGCTGTACATAATTTGTGATTTGTAATGTAATGGTTATTAATTGCTTCTTCCTTGCTTTAGGTGAGAAGCCATTCAAATGTGAACAGTGCAGCTATGTGGCATCAAACCAGCATGAAGTGACTCGACATGCAAGGCAGGTTCATGATGGGCCCAAACCATTGGCTTGCCCCCACTGTGATTATAAAACAGCTGACAGAAGCAATTTCGAGAAGCACGTTGAACTCCATGTCAGCCCTCGTCAGTTCCTTTGCCCAGCTTGTGAATATGCTGCATCCAAGAAATGTAACTTGCAGTATAATATCAAATCCAGGCACCCTGACTGCTGTGATATCACAATGGATGTCTCAAAAGTAAGATTAAGAACTAAGAAGAATGAAGTTAACACCTCTGAGAACATTAACACAGAGAGTAAACTAGATAGGAAAAGAATTGCAGATGAAGCTTCTGATCCTGAAGAATGTTTTCCTGCCCGTAAAAAACAAAGGAAGACATATGATACTTCTTCCAGTGAGCAGGAACCTGTGCTTCCCATTGAGGGAGAGAATCAATTTGCACCTGAAAATAACATATATCAAGAGCTACAGGAACAGCAGGTGGACACAAATATCCCAGAAGAGATCGAAACCCAAGAAATATTGACAGGGCAAGAGGAGATTGCAAAAGATGTTTCAGAGAATAACACTGAAACAGGACTGGCAGTTATGCCTGGGACCAGCTCTGAGGATTCAGATGCCAACGTAGAAAAAGAAGAAATGGATATTTCATCAGATTTATGCCAAGATATTGAGATGACAGAAATCTGTGAGATGGAAAGTGTGACTGATCCAGATTTAGTACAAGAAATACCATCAGTGCAAACATGCGACAAAGAGATAATGAGTAACGCACATCAAGAAGATGTCTGTTCTACACAACAATTACAGGCTGAAGACCCAGCAGGAGCTCAACCTTACCAAACCCCAGAAAAACAGGCACACAATACTGGAGCAGATTTCGCTTCATCATCACCAAGTGGCACAGCAGTGAATGAAAATCAAGACGTGGAAGAGGACGAAGGTGTCCATATCCTATATGTTCAAGTGTGTCCGTATGTTTCTGATTATCAGAGTGCTTGCCAGTCCCCCAGTGGGGATGTTCTATATATAGATTGAGTGATCAGGGAGGCACCAATTGGAATAACTTATTCCATGCAGAACCTCTTCCTTGAAAAGGTGAGCATGAATTTTGGATACAAATCCTGAGGCTGCTGATCCATGATTAATAACTCCTTGAAAATTTGCCAAGTACGCAGGCCATGTTTGATAACAAAGTTGTTATATAAATGGAATCTTAGAAATACAAAAAAACATATAACTTTGATGCTCCTAGTAGAATCTGCTTTGGTTCTTGTTTATCTTAATGTGTTAGTATGGTGAGTGCTTAAAAAACTCAGCTGTACAAGAAACACAATGGCTTATTTTGTAAAAAGAGCACTTTTGGGGGGAAAATGAGGTTTACTAGCAGTAAAAATTCATGAACGTATTTTTAATTTGCATATAAATTTCAGGTCCCCCAATCATGATCAGCAAGCCAAAATCTTGAAGTTCTTTCCATCTATTGATTGGTGAATCCATAATTTGGTAAATACTTCTATAACAAGGTCATTTCCTTTTGTGCTTTAAGATGAGAAAAATGTTGCACATAATTATTTTATCTTTACCTATGCAGTTTACGTCTTTAGAAATTTAGTATTTTTGTTGTATATGTACATTTTATATATGCATGTTTAGTTTTGTTAAATCATTTTCTTCCCTTAATGTTGACACTTTGAGATTTGTTGCTTATCATGGCCAGTATTGTCTGCTTCTTTTGATTTCCTGATTCTATGTTGGTTGATAACCTATACAATTGCTTTAATACTTTTAATGATATCATTTTGGACAAATATTTCTGTACATTTCTGATTTAACTGTTAAGGGTTCCACAAATAAGTCTTGTGTTCCTACCATATTAGCTTCAATAGAATTGCGTATGGGGCTCTCTCTAATGAAAGTTTTGAACTCATCCTTCTATTAGGGAGGTTATTTAAACTTAAATCCATATGTACATTTCCATTTAGAAGAGCTTTCTTAATTAGAAAAAAACCCATGGTAATTTTTTTATTTTTAAAATGTATTTAAAGAAGCCATCTTTAAATAAAAGCTCTGCTTCCGCCCCAGCTTCTCAATCCTTCCCCTTTGATTCTTGGAGCGTTGGTACGCTCCACTTGAAGAGCCTTACTGCCCCCGCTGCCGCCAATTTTCTTGCCGCCGATTTTGCCACCGCAGATCCCTCAGCTGTTTGGCGGCCCATGTGTCTTCAGTTGGCCGCCGTGTTGGTCGGAGGTGCAGTCTGGGAAGTGGCGGTCAAGGCTCAGCCCCCTCGCCGGACCATCTCCTTTAGGCATCGGCGCCGCTTGGGGAGGAGCCCTCGGTGGCCATGGGCGAGCCTCCAGATTCGGAGGGAGAAGACAGCCCGATGGATGGGTGGCTACCCGCCTGCAGCAACAAAGGGGGCCGACGGTTTCGGCTGGTCAGTGTTGGGAGCTGCTCCTCCGCTTTTGTGATGCCACCGCCAATTTTGCTGCCACCGATTTCACTGCCGCCGGCGGTCTGGTGGCCCACATGTTGGGCCGCCAGACAGCGGAGAGGCCAGGCGGCACTGAAATTGGTGGCAGAAAAATTGGCTGCCTCCGAATCTGGAGGCAGCGGTAAAATTGGCGGCAGCAGCAGCAATAGCAGATATGTGCGGGCCGCCGAGCAGCTGAGATGCGTGGCCTCCACTCCAGCCTCTGCCGCCACCACCTGCGCCCTAGAGCGCAGCAAAGCCCCCATTTCAGTGAGTGTTAATTATACTCTGTTAGGTAAAATGATCTTGACAGAATGAAATTGCTCATTTCAAAGTTTAGAAATCAGAAAAATTCTGATAAGCAACAAATCTTGAAAATGTCAGTTGTAAAAATTTCCATTTCCAAGTTCTAAGCATCCTGATCTTTTTCTAATTCACATAAAGAGAAATTGAAATGGTCAGACATCTGAAGAATAAATGTTCAGGCACAGGGAGAGAAGCACAACTTTATTTTAAAGACTTTATTAATAGATAACATTTGCTTGAACTTTCTGAAAACACAATGAAAAGCTACATATAGCAAAACTGAGCATGCAACCTTTCGTTTTTGTTCATTTTGAAATATTTTTTGTTTTTGTAAATGTATAGGTGTAAGTGTGCTTTCTAATGCAGCAAATTAGCAGATATGAAAACTTGTATTGTCAAAGTCCAGAATCTGCTGCAAAGCCCCTTTGCTGTATTCTTGAATTGTGTTGACTCATGTCTTATTGTGTGTGCATGAGAAGCTCTTGATTACATCTCCAGATGGCTCTCAAGAGACTTTTATTTGCTGCTTCAGAAATATTGAACAAACTATACTTTGAATTATATTTAATTTTTCCGTATTCCATTCTCTTTTGTCTTGGAAATGTTTATAGGTGTTTCAACATAATTAGACTGAATTGAGAAACCTAACACTTTTGTGGAGGTGTGGATGGCAGATTTGCAATAGAGGCCAAAGATCTGAGGGAGAAAAACCCTTTAGGACAAAAACAAATTGTGTAATATTAGTTCTCTGTGTGTGGAAAACTATGTCAAAACTTACTTCGCTGTGACAATCGTTGTCAACTGAGAATCAAGTTGCAACTATATTTATGTTGATCCATTAAATATTGTGGAAATGTCTTCCTAAACAGTTAGCTAAAGTAGCATTATTCACAGTTCTGTTGACGGATGTAAAATATTGTTTTATTTGAGCGTTGGACAGAGACTGGAAACTCCATTACTCTGTGGACTTTTTTTAATGTCTTCCTATTTTAAGAGAGATGCTTCCATTTTGTAAGAGCCATTGCGGCCTTGGTCTACATTTCTAGCATTTTTTAAACCAAGTTGGTTGGAGAGAAAAAAAGGCAGATATGTAGTAATAGTGTAAATCACGTCAGATAACTTGATGTATTAAAAATGATATATGACTTGAAATAGGTACTAGAAAATGATTAGAGATAAAGGTTTCATAGTAGAAGGGATTAGAAAACAGTGCCTGTATTCTGGAGCATGAGAATGCAAAGGAATGAAGTGTTAAAAGAACAAATATGCCAGTGAAACTATGATGATTTATTGGCTTTATAACTATCATAAATCCCAACATAACCTGTTGCTTGTTTAGAAAAAGACAGAATTACATGTTTTAAAGTATGCCAGTAAACAATGGAATGTCACTTCTATCTTCATGTAGCTAATGGATGAATAAATTAAGATTAAAAGTATAGATAACATGTTTGTTTAAGGTAGTTATTTTTTAAATTGAACATTAAAATTATAAGAATTTGGATATTTTTCCAGCTTCTCCTTACTGAAAGAAGGCTTGTTTTAGCAGCAGAGCTTATTGCAACATCTCAACTTGACAAATACATTATTAGTAAGTTATGTTGGGCACTATCGTTAGCACTGTTAGTATTTGTAGAAACAAATACTTGAACTAAATTCTACAAGTAAATTGAAGGATAATTAGGAGTTTGCAATACAACTGAAGATTGCTGCTATCTGGAACTTGATTCATACCTAAGGCAAGAGTGTCAACCCTGTTTAGTCTGAGGACTGCAATTCATATCCACAGCCAGCTGGAGGAAGAAGGATGCTTTCAAATGATTCATAAGGGTCACTGGAATGAACATTACGTTTCAACCTATTTAAAGCCTTTTGGAGGAGATCTAAGAGAATGGGAGCAGGAGGCATCACAGTGGTGAATTGCTCCAATTTTCACTCTTATTTTCCCTAGTGGTTTAAAAATTTCTGCCATATTATGGCTGTTTTTGTTATTTGAGATAGTTTTGGAACCCTCCTCCCTTTTAAAAATGAATAATTTGCTAAGGCCTTCTGTTTCTATTGTTATTCTAATTATTTTTTGGGGGGGAAACAAATTTTAAAAATTACACTACTGAAAAATGGCCATTTTAAGCTGAATTTCAGTGGTGTAACAAACTTGTTATAGGCAAACTGACAGGTCAGTTTCTGTACAGCAGTAATAATTTCAGTGTATAATATGTTTTGCTGATGAGTTGCAAACGGGTTCATTTAAATGTATTGAACTTTCACTATGTAGCTAACATGCTGAGGTACAGTACTGATATCCAAATAGGCTCAGGAATTGTTTCAATGAATATACAATTTTCCACCTCTAAATTTCAAATCACACTAGCTAAATAACACTTTTGTAAGCTGGCACTGAAATTTTTTATGTTTGGTTGCACTGTGTTTGATGCTTTTAACAGTGCAATACTTGTATTATTCTCTCAATTTAAACCAAAGGTAATTTGTTCGTGCTTGCTATCTACTGTAATGCATGAAGTGCTTTTATACATTTGTAATAGATGTAAAATCAGAACAGATCACATGTCCTGGTTTTTTAAAAAATTTACTTAAACTATGTATTTGTCTTTGTTCAAGTTATAAAGTGTTAAACTAAATTGCATATTAACTCTTGAGTGTATTTCCCCAAGCATAGTTATAAGGCAATAAACTTTGTTAAAGAATATGCATCGTGATAATTGGTCTTTTATTCATTCATGTGTTACAAATGCCTATTATATATGAATTTATGGTATGAAGACCTTCATTGGCTTAGTGAATGATAAGGGTGGATATATAATGATACCTCGTCTTACAAACCCCTTGTCATACAAACTTTTTGAGATACAAACCCAGGGTTTAAGATTTTTTTGCCTCTTCTTCCAAATTATTTTCACCTAGAAACCCAAGCCGCCACCAATGGGACGCCCCGCCTCTGGACTTCTGTTGCCAGCGAAGCGACCATTTTTGCACTGCTGGGATTCCCCTGAGGCTCCCCTCCATAGGAAACACCACCTCCAGACTTCCGTGTTTTTGCGATGCTGCAGGGGAATCCTAGCAGTGCAAAAACGGGTGCTTCGCTGGCAACGGAAGTCCGGAGGTGGAGTTTCCCAGCGAGGGGACCTGGGATTCCCCTGCAGCGTCACAAAAACACGCAAGTCCAGAGATGGGGTTTTCCATGGAGAGGAGCCTCAGGGGAATCCCAGCAGTGCAAAAACAGGTACTTTGGCTGGCAAAAGGGGTGGGTCTTGGGCTTGCATGCATTATTTGCTTTTCCATGGTTTCCTATGGGAAACATTGTTTCGTCTTACAAACTTTTCACCTTACAAACCTCGTCCCGGAACCAATTAAGTTCCAGCAGATGTGGTAGATAAATCCACAGTAACTGAATTTAAACATGCCTGGGATAAACATATATCCATCCTAAGATAAAATACAGAAAATAGTATAAGGGCACACTAGATGGGCCATGAGGTCTTTTTCTGCCGTCAGTCTTCTATGTTTCTATGTAAGACGAGGTATCACTGTATATATACTGTATTAGACAAGAAAAAACATACATACAACCATATTCATTCATATATACAAAGACGTATATACTAAAATGGAAGAAAATCAGAGTAGTTGCAGATTGGCCAAATCAATCACAATTTTTCATTAAGAAAACACATTTAAATGGGCAATGGATCCCTGCAATACATCAGATTGCAATGCACTTGATGTAGAACAGGATGTCTGTTAAATAACTTTTTGGCACTTAGAGTTACACTTAATTTATTGGGGAGAAAGGGGTTGTGTGGCAAAACCTATGCTGGGTGGATGATAATTAACAAGAGGATACTGCAGTATTTTGAACTTGCTTGAGTCAACATTTCTTTGTTATTTTTCTGGTTTTGAAGGAGCAATGTTTTACTTTTATTAAATTAATTGAGACAGGTAATCCTTATTTTTTTTTAAAGATTTTACGATTTTATATGACCTGTTCTGTTATAAATTATATAATTAACACACATGCCTTGGAGTGGTAGCTTGTTGAGTTCTTCGCAATCATAACAGCCTTTCAGCATTATGAAGGTAACAAACAAAGGAACTTGGAGCCTGTACCTAAAGTTATCGCTATTGCCCTTCCTTTCAATCATAGGATTACAATCTGGGTGCTTATGAAGGGTGTGTGTGTGTGTCTACTCAGGGATTAAAACTCTGGTTTGGATTTCAGCAAGGAGGATTCTCAGCCCTGAGTTGGAGAGAGAGACTCGTGCTGCTGGGCCTACGAGAGTTTTTCCCACCCCACATTTCTTCCCTGGGATTCCCGTCTGCTTAACCACCTAAGAGAAGTGGGAATTCAGAAATTGTGGTTGTTGAACAAAGAGGTCACTTTGCTCAATGATTGAGATTCCTGTTCCAATTGTGGTAGTTAGGCAAGGTCTACCTGTTCTAATAAATACTGCTGCTTGCACATATTCTCTAAAATGATCTCGGAAGAAAAAAACATTAATGATATCAGAAAGTATAATTCATTCTAAATTACAATTATGGTATAATTATATTATACCACAATTAAAATATATAATTATAATTATATATTATGGTATAATTCATTCTAAATTATAGAATGAAATCCAGTAAGTTTTGTTCCATAGAACCTGAGAGAGAGATAATTTCCCTCTCCATAGCTCCTGCTATTCACTTAGTATGTTCTCCAAAAGGCAATGGAACTCCCCAGAATAACCTGATGGGAGGGGAGCTCTGGAAAAGAATGGCAGCAAGAGAGATTTCCCCCACTGTGTGAAAAATAAAATAAACAAGTACAAATTGTAGCTTTTAAAAGGGGAAATTAAGGAATATTGAAGCAACAGAATACCAATAGATGAAAATAACATTTTAATTGACCTATGTACAATACTACGTTTTTTTCTGGAGATATATTCAGTTAGATGGATCTTACTTATTCATATCCAATATATGTCTATAGGATTGGAGCCTTACTGATTCTTATGCAACGGTAGCATATAATAAACTTCTGATGCTTTGAACCTCAACTCCTGTTGCTGGCTATTTGTGCCTGACGAGAGAGATGACTGGCCCAAAGTCACCCAACTGGCTTTCATGCCTAAGGCGGAATCTGAACTCATGGCCTGGTACCTTAACCATTGGACCAAATTGCTCTCTACTATTCCAATTTTAAGTGGAAATATGCAACAGTTTTGAAGCAGGAGATATTTCTGCAACTGAAATGCTGTATCATGAAATACAATAAATGAGACCATGGTACTGCTGGGGCAATGCATATTTTGCAGCAGGCAGAATAGAGGTTGCAACACTAGGGATAATAAAATTAGTGATGATTAAACAGTAATAATTTCTAGCACAAGTAGTCCTTGACTTACACTAGTTCATTCAAAGTTACAATTATTCTGAAAAAAAATGACACTACTTTTTTTCATACTTCGTAATACCCTATGGTCAGATGATTTTCCGAACGCCATCACTCTACTAAACAAATAATTCCCTCAACACTGTCAGACTTTCTACTAAATCTGCACTTCTATTCTACTAGTTTTTCTCATCATTCCTTTCACCCATTTCCTCCCATGTTGACTGTATGACTGTAACTTGTTGCTTATATCCTAAGATTTTTATTAATACAGTATTGCTTCTTCATTGCTTATTTGATCCCTATGACAATCATTAAGTGTTGTACCACATGACTCTTGACAAATGTATATTTTATTTTATGTACGTTGAGAGCATATGCACCAAGAGAAATTCCTTGTGTGTCCAATCACACTTGGCCAATAAAAATTCTATTCTATTCTATTCTAAACAATTTAGTACAACAATACAATGCAACTAAGCCAAAAACATATGTATGCCGCCCCGAATCTACGGAGAGGGGCGGCATACAAATCTAAATTAATAATAATAATAATCATCATCATCATCGTCATCTAATAAATAATATTACAATTTCAAAAGGATTAGGGGCCTAGCTTATCCAACACTCTGGACCAATGCTGAAGGAAACACACACACACACACACACACACACGGGGGCGGGGGGGTTGATGGTGGTGGTAGAGGTTGGAGGGAGAGGGGAGAGAAGAGAGAAGAGAGAGTTGGGGGTAGAGAGGTGTTTTTAAGGCCTTATAGAAAGCCAACAGATCTGGGGTGAGGGATGCTGTTCCAAAGGACAGGCTTTAATTTTCATGATCAGCATCTTTATTTCTTTTTCACTAGACAAAAACAATAGAGAGCAACACGGCCACTATGGAACACAGGGCAATAATCCTGCTTTGAAAACCAGGGAAAACAAACCTTCTGATAAATCAACCAATGCTTAGAAATGTCCCAATGGTGACAATCTTCCCTTCTAAGGAAAGAACTGTCCAAAAAATATCAGCTACAGTCCACATTACAAAGTCTCACGATCTACACAGCAAAAATCAGCTTCCAGTTTCCCCTCAACTTTACATCTTCTCTTGAGTTTATGCCTTTCAACTTTGTTAGATTCTGGATCTTCTTTCTTTCTTTTTCTTTGACTTTTCTGCTTTTCTTGTTCCTCTGTAGCTGGGGTGGGCAATTAATTTTGCCATGGGGCCGCATGAGACATTGGGATGGTTTTAGAGGGCCGGACTAATATAATTAACTCAGTTCTACCCAATACTGTAAAGATCCAGACCCTGGCCTGACCTAAACCCCCAGACCCACTCCACAGACCCCTAATTGTTTGCTTTACGGCAACACAGTGCACCACAGTCACTGTGCTGGAGTGTTTGCGTGGTTTCTATGCTCGGCCGTTCTCGGTAGGAGGTCGGGGTCTGCTCCACTGCGAGGATGAAAGAGCTTAACGCATCTGCCGGGACTCCTCTGGTTCTTGCTTTCCCCATGATTCACCAGGAAAGCAGGAACCGAGGGAGTTCCGGCAGACGCGGTGAGCTCTTTCATCCTCATACTGGAGTGGACTCTGACCTCCGCAGACCGGTCACAGATAGTGGGCAGGCCGGATGCGGCCCACGGGCCACCCCTTGCCCTGGTCTGCTCTATAGGTTATAATGTCAGCTAAAAAGGTTTAGTCGGAAAAGGTCAAAACGTTTAAGCACCTAAAGTATAATCTATATCGCTCTATAAAATATTTAGCTCATATAGCATTACAGAAATTCTATATAATAAAGTCTTTAATTTTTTGATGTTAGTAAGGATATTTGAAATTTCGAATATGACCTGAATATCATAAAACCAAAAATTGTTTTACAATTTACAATTTCAGTTTTAAAGTGTTGAAGCATCACTTTATCAGAATGCTGCTACCCCTTCTTTTGTCCCACTTTTTAAACAATATCTTTATTGTTGTTGTTTTTTGTCTAAACAGATTAACAGACTTTGCAAATTATAATTCTCTAAGAAAGTTTATGGTCCTATTAAAAGCTTCTCCGGAATCATTAGTGGAAATAAAGGCAATGCTGGAGATTGACCCTGTTCCAGTTTCATGCAGCATGTCAGTTTTCTATTTTTTTTTAATTAAAACTTCTTACACCTTAAAAGTAACAGGCAGCGTGGCACATATAAAAGGTAGCATCCTTGGGCACGTTGGCATGTCTAGGTGCTCTGCCAGAGACCAGTGAAAAATCTAATTACCACATTGCAGATTGAGGAGATGTAAAAAAAACAACCAATGGCTTCATCCCAGTTTTCTTTCCCATCAAAAACAATGACATCTGAACTAAAATTTCATATGTGTATTCTTCATAGGCATGATTGAAGTAATGTATTTCTCATTTTATTCAATGGAACACAAATAAATGAGAAGACACCATAATTACCTGATAAAGACATCCGGGAAGAAAATCTGGAGTGGATGGAAAATAGCATGGAACAATGGAACTATCTGATCCCCATCAAAAATCCTCACTACCCTCTACATTAGAAAAAGAGTTGCACTGAACTCAATGGCTGTATTAATTTATTATTATTATTATTATTATTATTATTATTATTATTATTATTATTATTATTATTATTATTTAATAATAATGATAATAATGATAATGATAATGATATTTGTATGCCGCCCCTCTCCGAAGACTCGGAGCGGCTTACAACAAAAATACAAAATACAAATCCAATGATTAAAACAGCAGAACAGTTGAAACCCTTAATTAAGAAACACTCATACAATCCAACCAAACCATACATAAAACAGAGCGGCCGAGGGGAATCAATTTCCCCATGCCTGGCGGCAAAGGTGGGTTTTTAGGAGTTTGCGAAAGGAAAGGGGGGGCAGTCCTAATCTCCAGGGGGAGTTGATTCCAGAGGGTCGGGGCCACCACAGAGAAGGCTCTTCCCCTGGGTCCTGCCAGACGGCACTGTTTTGTCCACGGGACCTGGAGAAGGCCAACTCTGTGGGACCTAATTGGTCGCTGGGATTTGTTCCAAGAGCTGCAATCCTTGTGCATTCTTAAAACAAACAGCTAAACAAGGAACCCTCATAGCATCATGTGTGACAACCCCCTTATTTTATTTTTACACTATGCCTACTGAGGTAGAATATACTAAGAGTTAATGACAAGTCCAATATCTGATTACATACAATTATTAAGGGTAAACTCAATTTATCCTTAGGATATTAACTTGGGAATTTAATAACTATAGTACATTGTTATCTGCAGCCTAATTTTCCAAACTGTGAAACATTTCAAATTATATATTTGTTTGAGTTGTTTTCTTTGGAAGAAAGCCATGGAGGGTTTGGCATTTTTATATTTCTGAATTGTTTTCAAAAATAAAGTTTAAGCACAGTAGGAGACCTGCTTTAAATTCTAACCTTGACAGCAGTGTTCCCTCTAATTTTTTGGCGGGGTGGGCGGAAAAGTATAGTGTCTGAGCGGCAGTCCCTTCGGGACTGGGCAGCACAGAAATAATAAATAAATAAATAAATAAATAAATAAATAAATAAATAAATAAATAACAAACAAACAAACCCCACCCTATTTTGCCTCAGAGAATTTCAAAATAAAATAATGTACTGTGTGTCTATAACAGTGAGCTCATAATAGGGCAACTCTATCAATATCAAAATGCCACTTAAATAGTTGAGCTAGTTTCAAACTAGATTTTGATTTTCTTTCTCTCTTCCTTACTCCCATTCTTTTTCTTTCTCTTTCTCTTTTCCTTCCTCTCTTTTTTCTCTCTGTTTCTCTCTCTTCCTCTCTTCCTCTCTCTCTCCTTCCCTCTCACTCTTTCCCTCTCGGCTTCTGGGCAGGTTTGGAAAACTGAGTTGATGATGATTTTTAAGTGAGCGATTGCTCACTTCTCAGCTTAGAGGGAACTATGCTTGACAGACAACTAAAGTTCTTTGCTTCACTATTAGATGGCTAGCAAGATAAACCACTATTCCCAATCCTTATTACCATAGTTGAGAGTCCAAACTGAGCTTGACTCAACTTCTGTAACTCAATCAGTAATCTGTTGTTCTTTTCACCCAGCAACACTTTGTCCCGCCTCCTTCTTCTGGCTAGAGCAGAAAATCTATGAATCATGTCTGTTCTTGAGGCACCTTAACTGCTGTGTCTAAGTAATATTATATATTTATCAGCACACACACCCCCTTTGCTGGCAAGAATTGCCTCGGAGAATAAGCATTTGATAAGAAGGCAACTTGCTTGCTTTTATTACCAAGTGTTGCTTTACTCAACAGAGTTGATTTCCTGCATCCTTCTTCTGGCAAAAAACAAGCCAGGGAGTGGAAAAGGCGATTCTGAATTTGGGGAAGATGGGCTAGATCTACACAATATTAAGGTTTAGGAACAGCAAAGCAAACATTGCTTTAATAACACTATCATTTGCATTTTACCTGCTTCACTAAGACCAAGAAATAGCATAGGGGTGGGCACAACAGCTGGTTAATATGATTTGCAAGTCCTGCAGCTCAGTGGCTGAATTTGTAGAATTCATGTGATTTACACCTTTTGAATTCTGGGTTTGCACACTATGCACAATGGTAAAACACAGCTGGCCAGCTTGTAGTGTGCTGTGTGAACCAACCCATTAAGTTGATTCTTTGAACCGTGATTTTATTTATTTTTGATTTTATTTATTTGTGAAATCCGTACGTCGTCCAACTCCAATTGGAATGATAATTGAAACTATGGGTTAATGTGTTATGTAGTCAATGGCTTAGCCCAGTGTTTCCCAACCTTGGCAACTTGAAGATATTTGGACTTCAAATCCCAGAATTCCCCAGCCAGCGCTGGCTGGGGAATTCTGGGAGTTGAAGTCCAAATATCTTCAAGTTGCCAAGGTTGGGAAACACTGGCTTAGCCAACTGAGTCACATCGAGAAGGGCAGCATGGAAATCTAAATCAATCAATCAATCAATCAATCAATAAACAAACAAACAAACAAACAAATGTATTTATTTATTTTATCTTGTTGGGGAAATATTGATAATTTATTGCTTTAATGATGTGCCTCAGTTCCAGAAAGTTAATTAAGTACATTGTGGGAACAGGACCAGCATATTTAATACCAGTATGCAGTCCTGGTTTTCCTTTCACCCAAAGTAAAGCAAACATAAATTGAGGTTTTTGACTTATGAATCCCTGGATATTGAAATTCAGCAACTGCGCCTAAGTCATGCAATCTGCTTTATGCACCATCTTTTTAAAGGCAATCATAATTCACAGGAGAGTCTCCAGGAGGAGCGAGGCAAGAGCCAGTTTACCTAATTTAAGATGGCACAGCTTTGCTTTTCAATCAAGCTACTTCTCCCACCCACCTCCCTTCCCCCCTTTAGGATACTCCTCTTCTGCTGCCAACCAGGACGTCAAAATAAGCCCCCACACCAACCCCAGACAAGAAAGGGCCACTAAAAAAACATGACTGCGCGTGAGCACCAGACAGGTTTCGAGGCTCCCGACACCGCGCGGGCCAAAACCCTGACCTGGCGTGAGGGGGAGGGGCGGGTCAGCGCAGGGCAGTAATTGGATCGGGTTAGGATGGGCGAGGCCGGCTCTCTCCTCGCGGCGGCGGCTGCCGTTGCAGGCGCGTGGTGAGCGCTGGAATGCGCGGACCTTCGCCGTTGGCCTGCGCGGACCCTTGACTCCCGAGGAGGGCTTTCCCAGGCGAGCGCAGAGAAGGAGAAGAAGCGGGAGAGGTGTAAGGAGCCCACGGCCGGGCTTGGAAAGTTGGGGTGCGCTAGAGGGACGAGGACGACATTGAGCTGGCGGTTTGGAGGAACGCGGGAGCGAGCTTGTGGCGCTGTCCAGGGCTGATCTGGAGGAGGCTTGTTCGTGCTTAGCTTCGGCGCTGTTGCTCATGGGACAGCGGTCGGAGGGGATGGAGTGAGCGGTTGGGGAAAGCCGAGCCGAGCAGGCGGGGAGGACTTGGCGAGCGGAGGTGCCTCTCAGGAAGGAAGCCCCTGGAAGGAGCCCCAGAGGAGAAGTCTCCCTCTTTGCCGGGGGAGGCTTGCCACCCCGGTTCCCTTCTCTTCTCACCACGGGTTGTTATTTCCTTGCTGCAGGAAGAAGGGAAGGAAGTTTGGCGGGGAGGAGCCGCCTCCGCCGTCGTCTCCCTCGCTGCGGAGAGTTGCCGAGGAGGAGGCCGCAGCAGCAGGAGGAACAGCAGCCGCCCTGCTTTTTGGAGCTGGACAGCGATTTCTCGCCGTCCCCGCTTTCGGACCCCTTCGGCGCCAGCGGTGAGGTTGAGGGTGGCGGCGGTGACCTTGGGCTCCGCGCCCTGCACGGATGGAGAAGCCCAGAGGCGTTGGTGGGGGGGGGGGGGGGGCTCGGAGGTGGGAGTTGGGCCTCGATCGCCTTCTCTCCCCCTCCACGCTTTACCCCCCCCCCTCCACCGATGCGAAGGTCTCCTTTCTCGCCTTCCGGAGTCGGGGGGGGGGAGCCTCCTTGATCTCCTCGACCCATGCCCTCCGCCTTCTATGGCATCGTGGAGGGAGATCGGGGGCGAAGAGTCGAGGAAGATTCTTGCTTAAGGGTTAGGGGTGGAGTGGGTGGTTCTGGTTTTTTTTAAGGGGTGGGTTGAGGAGCTCCTGTCGGCACTTCCCCCATTTCTCTTAGATCGGGGAGCTGCTTCAAGGAGGGAGGGGGGGGAAAACCAAGTCCCCACCCGCTTTCGCTGCCGCCTTGGGGGGAGGGCGGCCGAGAGAAACTTATGGGCGAATCTCCTTCGTCTTCGGCGACTTTTTCAAGAAAGTTACGGAGGAGCTGGAACTTTTGGGAGGAGAGTTTAAAGCCCAAAAAAAAGGAGGAAAGGAAAAGCGGTAGAGGACGCGTCCGCGGAGGCCTTGAGTTTGCCCGAGTTGGAATCTCTGCTTGCGAGGCAAAGAGTTTTGCGAAAGAGAGCTTTGTGCTCCTACTTGGTATTTGAGAAAATGCCTATTTCTGGAATGCAACAGCCGCCGCTGCCGCTGGTTGGCTGGGCTGGCAATGGACATTCATAGAGTGAGGGGCTTTTTAGACTGCAAACTTTTGGACTCCTATCCTTGTGCTTCGTTTAAATATATTTACGGAGTGGGAACTTGGTGGAGCTTCAAAATCAGTTGTACATAGAATCAAGGACTGAAGGCCCCAAAGGTTGCTGCTCTATTTAAAAGATTCTTTCTGGCTTTTGAAAACTTTCAAGTTGAAATACAGTTCGCTTCCTCTGATAAGAAGCAATTTCAGATATAGATCAGAGAATTACGGATCTTTTTAGGTTTAGACCAGAGCAAGCGAGCATATGTAAATTAAAATCACCCCATGCTGTTAGTTTAATTTCAAGACTGAATAGCCCACCCAGCAGGGTAACAAGGGTTCATGGATTTAATTAGAATCTTACCAAATGCATACTGGTTTAAATGTTTGAAAATAAATTGATCACATGTGATTATCAAATATTCTTACTGACGTGGATTCCTACATAATATAGTAGTCTGGAAACGTTAATTTTCAGTAATTTCATAATGGCTGTGTTCATGTAACATAGTGCACAACAAACTAATGTGACACATTTTAAACCTAGTATTTTGGGTGAACTCTGCCTGAGTTATTCGTTAATGGTTCAGTGAGTTGTCCAACCGTAGAAAATTAGATTAATTCCATAAAATGCTCTGCAAACATAGTAAGTGGCTATGAGGTTTTGTTTTGGTTTTGGTTTAGCCTAGCATGATATGCAGACAAGGCCATTATGGTTTGTGCAACAACTATAGTTAAAAGTTCTGGTTGAACATATGTGATCCCAGTCAGTGTTTTAAATAAAAGTTGCATAGGACCTTATTTACAGTTATATTGCTTGAAATCTAATTTCAGCAGCAATATATAGTACATAATAAATACATTTTTACACCAGGCAACTGATAATTGTATTACGCTATTAAGTACTGCCAGTAAAATACAGGGCAGTCAACTTTGCCTCATAGAAGTTAATTTATGTATAGGCATGATTCAAGATAAGTGAAAAATCACAGTTAAGAAATGGACATTTGAGCATTATCTTTAATTAGCTCATCTCTATGACCTTTATTAACCATGGTTTTAGATTATTTGTTCTTTCTTTCCCTGTAGAAGTTTTATGTAATTGAAGTTAACTCAGGTGTTCTAGGTTTTTACCGTACTTAATGGAAGTAGTTTTAATTTTATTTAGATTTTATTGACAGCCATGTTGTGTTTTTTTGTTATGTACAAAAGAGACCAGTGAGTATAGTATGGTTTACTTACAAAATTCATCTTAAAAGTATGGTTTGTTAATTTACCAATTGTTTCTTTTTTTAACAGAATTATTGTTATGACAATGCAAGTGTTGGGTCAATCTGGTGGCAGCAGCCCATTTTCTAGCAATACTAACCTTAACATGGCACTGTCAAACGACATGTATGACTTTTCTGAACTTTCCAAAGCTGAAGTGGCAGCACCTCAACTTATTATGCTGGCAAATGTGGCCCTCACGGGCGAAGTTAATGGCAACTGTTGTGATTATATGGTTGGTGAGGAGAGGCAAATGGCTGAACTGACAACCGTGGGTAACACCAATTTTTCAGACAGTGATGGAGAAGGAATGGATAATTCACAAAGAGCAGAGAATGACTCTGAAGAAATAGAAGATATAGACATAGACCTTATTACTCCTGAGGTTCATGATGCGGAAGCAACTGGACTATCAGAGTCTACTGTTCCTCACTCTTCTGATCAAGAAAAAGTCTTTTCATTGGAAGCACAAGATGCTCAGGGGAGCATAGATGACAAAAGTAAGGGTTTGAAGAACAAACCATTTCGTTGCAAGCCATGCCAGTATGAGGCAGAGTCTGAGGAAGAGTTTGTCCATCATATTCGGGTACACAGTGCCAAGAAATTCATTGTAGAAGAAAAAGCTGAGAAGCATGGCCAGGTTGAAGAAAATGACACTAGCACTACAGAGGAAATTGATTTTTCTAAGGGGCCTATAAGATGTGATCGCTGTGGTTATAACACTAACAGATATGATCATTGTTTGGCTCACTTGTGCTCCTACTTTTCGAATCGGAAGAATAACTACGTGCAGCATATTCGAACTCATACAGGTATGTGTTGCAGCTTTTTGAAATCTGTTAATGAGCAATTGTATAGATTATATTTGCAACATTCATTCCATCAAACTAACAGTCCTCTGGGTCTGCTTTATAGCTAGAGCCTTTTGGAGTAGATTTGAAGTTGATCGATGGAAAAAGGGATATCTCCCATTGTGAATGGAAGTGATTTCAATACCTAATGTAGGGAAAATAAAATTGTCCACCTACCAGGCATACTGTGTTCCTACTGAAAGCCGTATAATACATTTCGGGACTGGAACAGCCTTTCAATTTAATGCACCATAACTATTCCAGAGCAGTCAATTTATTTAATATTTATTGTTGATATATACTTTCTAGTACATTCTTGATGTAAAATGTTGTTATGGTTTCTAAATTAGAGGATGTTTAGGATTGGACCAATTTAAGAAAATTGGTTTGGATTTAAGTTTAGGTTTGTTAAGGTAAATTAGATATAAACTACATTTAGCTTGATTTTACCTTTAACTAACTGATACTAACACAATTTATATAAAGCTTTTCTTTTCATTCTTCACTGATTTTATGATTGTATTTGTTCATTGAAGAAAAATGGTTGCTTTTATAATTTGAGGTAAATAGGATACGTTCAGTATGCAGTCATGAAAATATTATTTCTTATGAATCACTCTATAACTCAAATCTTATGAGCCATCCATTCCCAGTTTCTTCCAAGTCCTCTGGTATTCCTCCCATTTGCAATGAGAGTTTAGAAGAAATAAGAAACTGGGAGAGTCTTCTATTCTTTTTTATTAGGAAGTAAGAGTTTTGTTTGATACAGGAACTTACGATCCTAGAGTACAATCCCTGTTTTCCCCAGTTTTAAAGTAACAGAGCAGAGCAGTCTACCAATTGTGCAGTGATTTTCACTGTCTCTGTCATTCTAAAGTTAGGAAAGGAGGGGTGATGATTGCTAGTCAATCATGTGATGACTGTGAAAACTATAATGTGTAGGTGGAAGGAAGGGCAGTTTGGAAGCTTCTGAGGGAGAGCATTTTCTAACAGTGCTCAAGCACGCTATCTTAGCCGAGTTTTCCTGCTGCAGAAAAATATTTATTTTGTATTCCTGGATAACAGCTAGGTTTACAAAGCAAGAGAATTACTTTTTAGGTGAAATATGGCAGCTTGTGAATGTGATAGGATTATTAATGTTTGCTGTATTTGCCAGCTATGTTGAATTCTGGGAAAATAATTATGACAACAGATTTTATACTTAATTTTAATGCTCTGTTTTCACAGGCGAGCGTCCCTACCAATGTTCTATGTGTCCTTATTCAAGTTCTCAGAAGACTCATTTAACGAGACATATGCGTACTCATTCAGGTTGGTAAAAAGGCAGTTCCAAAGGATTAAGATGGTATTTTAATACATGCAAGGTTGCAGGCAGCATTTCAGAGTTTTCCATATTAAAGCTAGCAATGCAGGGCTACATCAGCCAAGAAAAAGAAAAAACAGAAAGCAATTATTTTATGGTGCTAATTTCTGTTAAGTATCACATATGTTTGTTGATGTTCAGACTTTAAGCCTTTTAGGAAGATAAATGTTAATTCTTGATTAGATGTAAAATTCAGTCTGCATTATTTTCTCAAATCCTATAGAAAATATTCACTACTTTGGGAACAGTTTTATATATTTTATGCATCAGAACACATAAAGTGCTTTCTAAAATGGGAATGTGATAGATATATTTGGTTATCATATGGATTGTGGGAAGGTCTGACATTTGAGGGTATACCATGTTGCTAACCTGATCTTAAATTACATATTGCAGTATTAATTATCCATATTATATATGAATTGGTTACACTGCAAAATAATGCCTTATTGAAAAGTTCTGAGGAAAAAAACCACTATTATAGACAGTATTAAAGTAACAGTTGCTGATGTAGCAGCAGCAGTTTCTGTAGCCTGGCCCTTGGATTCTTTGCTGACCCACAGAGCCTTTGTTTTTGGTGTTACTGGCTCTGTAGCAGCTGCAATTTGCTTTTTAGAGTAGGAGCACAATTCATTATGGGGAGATAGAGATACTGTAACCATCATCTCTAAGCTTAGAATTGAGTGAGTGGTATATATCTGTCATGGTGAACCTATGGCACGTGTGCCATTAGTGGCACACAGCCCTCTCCACAGGCACACAAGCTCCACTTGATTGACCAGCTCAGCTCCACTGCGCATGAGCAAGTGCCTTGCCGTTGGCCAGTTGATTTTTGGGTCAGACAAACTCATGCTTTCTCCTCACTTTCTGCAGTCCATGTCTTCCCATATCTCTGGAGATTCCACCCCAGTGTTGTTTGGGCATGCAAGGCTTCCTCCTCCAGCTCCATTTGGGGATGGGAGGCTTCCCCTCCCCCAGCTCTGTTTGGGGAAAGAGGCTCTTCCCCCTCCCACCACTGTTTTGGGATGGGGGGCAAAACGTGAGGTGGCCATTGTGCATGTGCGCATGTGCAGGGGGAGGGTCATGCGGGAAGGGGCATTGCATCATATGTGTGGGCACTTGCACATGTGTGACAGTGCACATGCACACACTTTCGGCACCTGAGAGAAAAAGGGTTCATCATCACTAGTATATATAGCATGCTATCAGTGACACCTGTAGTAGCAGTGCAGTAAGGTTGTTTTAATTTGAAGCCTGTGAGAAACATTTTAAAACTCTTATTGCCTAATCTACAGGATGTTTTTTTGTACTTGTATGTTTTCTTTTGGGTTATCTGTGCCACTTAACTAAACATACAACAGATAGTGGTAGTTGAAATCTATGCCCAAAGTTAGGGCTATTGTATCACTTCTACAGCCGTGTGATGAAAATTTGGGAGCTTGGCACCCTGCCCATACTTATGACTGCAGGTGCTTTAACTTTCCCCATCTCTGCTGTTTTACAGCCCCCTACATTCTGTGGCTCCCGCTGCCCAGCTAAACTTTGCCATTTTTTTTGCTTCTGCTGCTGACCAAGCACACCCAGGGTGGCCTTTGTGAGGCAGCTGCTGGGGCCTTCTAGAGACCATGTATGGCCTTCTCCAAATCATGTACAGCCTTGTGAGGTTTTGAACCCTTCCAAAGCCTTGTGAGAAGGCCATACATGAGCTGGCAAGGCTACATGCTGTTTGGAGAATAGTGCAAGTGGCTTTGGAAGAAGGCCTACCAAGGCTAGCAGCCAAAGGCCACGCTGGACATGCCTTGTCATTACTGTAATAGGGCAAAGAAGACCGTGAAGATCAGTTGGCATGGTGGAATACAGGGCAGCAAATGTCTTCTTAGAGATGGGGGAACAACAGCTGCTTTGCTCTGCCCTGTTGGAGATTTCTGGGCATTGGATGTTTTCTGGGTGTTTAGTGCATCCTGAATACCGTCTTCTTTCATTCCGTTGTGGACATTTCTTGGGCATTTGGCACTTCCCAGGATGTAGCGCATTTGCATCACACTGCTGGGCCAGGCTGGAGTGACTGAGACTTCCGTGGTGGCTGTGGCCTCCTTGTACTCGCACTGCACTAAACACCCTTCCAGAGTTGCATATGGTCTATTTTGGGCCTCCCCTAATCCCTGAAGCCCCCCACCATACCCCCATCTACCTGGGGCTCCCTCTAAACAACCAGTGATTCTATTTTAATGATGGCATGTGACATCTCATTTTATGACCATTTCACTTCCAGTCCAGTTGTGGTCGTAGGTTGAAGACTATCTGTATGGACTTCTACTTTTACTGTAAACATTCCCCATTGTTCCTTCAATTTGCTCTGTTCAAATGTGAGTGTTATTGTCTATTTGGGAGAATAACACCAGAAGAGTGATATCAGCACAGTTGAAGGAAACTGCATTTGCATAATTACAAAAAGCAAACAAACCCACAAACTATTTACCCCTATTCAGTTTGCTCAGCTACGTAATTTTGCAAACATTTTGAAACAATATGGAAGTTAAATTACAGCAGTTTATTCATCATTTTTGCTCAGAATATTAAAGTATTCCTTATTTCCAAATGGTTGGATATACAGTCTAAGTATTAAAATATTATGTTGCCGGGAGTGGGGTGGGGAAACGGTTATTCCTTCATTGAGAGTATATTTTCTTTTGGGGTATGTACAATAATTGTGTAAGATAATTATTCACCTATAATTTCCATTTTTCTACATTGCTTTCAATGGACCAGTTTGGTTTGGATTCCAAATGCTAATAATACTATAGAGTGACCTTCTGGTATGTATATAACATAGATGGAATGTCTAATGATTTCTTGCATGGTTGTTTTCTTTCTTGTATTTTGTTGCTTTTTGTGAACATGTTAAGTGGAAAATCAAATTATTCTTAAATGCAAGAAGTTCAATAGCATGATGAACTGTATAAATCTGTAGCTGTACATAATTTGTGATTTGTAATGTAATGGTTATTAATTGCTTCTTCCTTGCTTTAGGTGAGAAGCCATTCAAATGTGAACAGTGCAGCTATGTGGCATCAAACCAGCATGAAGTGACTCGACATGCAAGGCAGGTTCATGATGGGCCCAAACCATTGGCTTGCCCCCACTGTGATTATAAAACAGCTGACAGAAGCAATTTCGAGAAGCACGTTGAACTCCATGTCAGCCCTCGTCAGTTCCTTTGCCCAGCTTGTGAATATGCTGCATCCAAGAAATGTAACTTGCAGTATAATATCAAATCCAGGCACCCTGACTGCTGTGATATCACAATGGATGTCTCAAAAGTAAGATTAAGAACTAAGAAGAATGAAGTTAACACCTCTGAGAACATTAACACAGAGAGTAAACTAGATAGGAAAAGAATTGCAGATGAAGCTTCTGATCCTGAAGAATGTTTTCCTGCCCGTAAAAAACAAAGGAAGACATATGATACTTCTTCCAGTGAGCAGGAACCTGTGCTTCCCATTGAGGGAGAGAATCAATTTGCACCTGAAAATAACATATATCAAGAGCTACAGGAACAGCAGGTGGACACAAATATCCCAGAAGAGATCGAAACCCAAGAAATATTGACAGGGCAAGAGGAGATTGCAAAAGATGTTTCAGAGAATAACACTGAAACAGGACTGGCAGTTATGCCTGGGACCAGCTCTAAGGATTCAGATGCCAACGTAGAAAAAGAAGAAATGGATATTTCATCAGATTTATGCCAAGATATTGAGATGACAGAAATCTGTGAGATGGAAAGTGTGACTGATCCAGATTTAGTACAAGAAATACCATCAGTGCAAACATGCGACAAAGAGATAATGAGTAACGCACATCAAGAAGATGTCTGTTCTACACAACAATTACAGGCTGAAGACCCAGCAGGAGCTCAACCTTACCAAACCCCAGAAAAACAGGCACACAATACTGGAGCAGATTTCGCTTCATCATCACCAAGTGGCACAGCAGTGAATGAAAATCAAGACGTGGAAGAGGACGAAGGTGTCCATATCCTATATGTTCAAGTGTGTCCGTATGTTTCTGATTATCAGAGTGCTTGCCAGTCCCCCAGTGGGGATGTTCTATATATAGATTGAGTGATCAGGGAGGCACCAATTGGAATAACTTATTCCATGCAGAACCTCTTCCTTGAAAAGGTGAGCATGAATTTTGGATACAAATCCTGAGGCTGCTGATCCATGATTAATAACTCCTTGAAAATTTGCCAAGTACGCAGGCCATGTTTGATAACAAAGTTGTTATATAAATGGAATCTTAGAAATACAAAAAAACATATAACTTTGATGCTCCTAGTAGAATCTGCTTTGGTTCTTGTTTATCTTAATGTGTTAGTATGGTGAGTGCTTAAAAAACTCAGCTGTACAAGAAACACAATGGCTTATTTTGTAAAAAGAGCACTTTTGGGGGGAAAATGAGGTTTACTAGCAGTAAAAATTCATGAACGTATTTTTAATTTGCATATAAATTTCAGGTCCCCCAATCATGATCAGCAAGCCAAAATCTTGAAGTTCTTTCCATCTATTGATTGGTGAATCCATAATTTGGTAAATACTTCTATAACAAGGTCATTTCCTTTTGTGCTTTAAGATGAGAAAAATGTTGCACATAATTATTTTATCTTTACCTATGCAGTTTACGTCTTTAGAAATTTAGTATTTTTGTTGTATATGTACATTTTATATATGCATGTTTAGTTTTGTTAAATCATTTTCTTCCCTTAATGTTGACACTTTGAGATTTGTTGCTTATCATGGCCAGTATTGTCTGCTTCTTTTGATTTCCTGATTCTATGTTGGTTGATAACCTATACAATTGCTTTAATACTTTTAATGATATCATTTTGGACAAATATTTCTGTACATTTCTGATTTAACTGTTAAGGGTTCCACAAATAAGTCTTGTGTTCCTACCATATTAGCTTCAATAGAATTGCGTATGGGGCTCTCTCTAATGAAAGTTTTGAACTCATCCTTCTATTAGGGAGGTTATTTAAACTTAAATCCATATGTACATTTCCATTTAGAAGAGCTTTCTTAATTAGAAAAAAACCCATGGTAATTTTTTTATTTTTAAAATGTATTTAAAGAAGCCATCTTTAAATAAAAGCTCTGCTTCCGCCCCAGCTTCTCAATCCTTCCCCTTTGATTCTTGGAGCGTTGGTACGCTCCACTTGAAGAGCCTTACTGCCCCCGCTGCCGCCAATTTTCTTGCCGCCGATTTTGCCACCGCAGATCCCTCAGCTGTTTGGCGGCCCATGTGTCTTCAGTTGGCCGCCGTGTTGGTCGGAGGTGCAGTCTGGGAAGTGGCGGTCAAGGCTCAGCCCCCTCGCCGGACCATCTCCTTTAGGCATCGGCGCCGCTTGGGGAGGAGCCCTCGGTGGCCATGGGCGAGCCTCCAGATTCGGAGGGAGAAGACAGCCCGATGGATGGGTGGCTACCCGCCTGCAGCAACAAAGGGGGCCGACGGTTTCGGCTGGTCAGTGTTGGGAGCTGCTCCTCCGCTTTTGTGATGCCACCGCCAATTTTGCTGCCACCGATTTCACTGCCGCCGGCGGTCTGGTGGCCCACATGTTGGGCCGCCAGACAGCGGAGAGGCCAGGCGGCACTGAAATTGGTGGCAGAAAAATTGGCTGCCTCCGAATCTGGAGGCAGCGGTAAAATTGGCGGCAGCAGCAGCAATAGCAGATATGTGCGGGCCGCCGAGCAGCTGAGATGCGTGGCCTCCACTCCAGCCTCTGCCGCCACCACCTGCGCCCTAGAGCGCAGCAAAGCCCCCATTTCAGTGAGTGTTAATTATACTCTGTTAGGTAAAATGATCTTGACAGAATGAAATTGCTCATTTCAAAGTTTAGAAATCAGAAAAATTCTGATAAGCAACAAATCTTGAAAATGTCAGTTGTAAAAATTTCCATTTCCAAGTTCTAAGCATCCTGATCTTTTTCTAATTCACATAAAGAGAAATTGAAATGGTCAGACATCTGAAGAATAAATGTTCAGGCACAGGGAGAGAAGCACAACTTTATTTTAAAGACTTTATTAATAGATAACATTTGCTTGAACTTTCTGAAAACACAATGAAAAGCTACATATAGCAAAACTGAGCATGCAACCTTTCGTTTTTGTTCATTTTGAAATATTTTTTGTTTTTGTAAATGTATAGGTGTAAGTGTGCTTTCTAATGCAGCAAATTAGCAGATATGAAAACTTGTATTGTCAAAGTCCAGAATCTGCTGCAAAGCCCCTTTGCTGTATTCTTGAATTGTGTTGACTCATGTCTTATTGTGTGTGCATGAGAAGCTCTTGATTACATCTCCAGATGGCTCTCAAGAGACTTTTATTTGCTGCTTCAGAAATATTGAACAAACTATACTTTGAATTATATTTAATTTTTCCGTATTCCATTCTCTTTTGTCTTGGAAATGTTTATAGGTGTTTCAACATAATTAGACTGAATTGAGAAACCTAACACTTTTGTGGAGGTGTGGATGGCAGATTTGCAATAGAGGCCAAAGATCTGAGGGAGAAAAACCCTTTAGGACAAAAACAAATTGTGTAATATTAGTTCTCTGTGTGTGGAAAACTATGTCAAAACTTACTTCGCTGTGACAATCGTTGTCAACTGAGAATCAAGTTGCAACTATATTTATGTTGATCCATTAAATATTGTGGAAATGTCTTCCTAAACAGTTAGCTAAAGTAGCATTATTCACAGTTCTGTTGACGGATGTAAAATATTGTTTTATTTGAGCGTTGGACAGAGACTGGAAACTCCATTACTCTGTGGACTTTTTTTAATGTCTTCCTATTTTAAGAGAGATGCTTCCATTTTGTAAGAGCCATTGCGGCCTTGGTCTACATTTCTAGCATTTTTTAAACCAAGTTGGTTGGAGAGAAAAAAAGGCAGATATGTAGTAATAGTGTAAATCACGTCAGATAACTTGATGTATTAAAAATGATATATGACTTGAAATAGGTACTAGAAAATGATTAGAGATAAAGGTTTCATAGTAGAAGGGATTAGAAAACAGTGCCTGTATTCTGGAGCATGAGAATGCAAAGGAATGAAGTGTTAAAAGAACAAATATGCCAGTGAAACTATGATGATTTATTGGCTTTATAACTATCATAAATCCCAACATAACCTGTTGCTTGTTTAGAAAAAGACAGAATTACATGTTTTAAAGTATGCCAGTAAACAATGGAATGTCACTTCTATCTTCATGTAGCTAATGGATGAATAAATTAAGATTAAAAGTATAGATAACATGTTTGTTTAAGGTAGTTATTTTTTAAATTGAACATTAAAATTATAAGAATTTGGATATTTTTCCAGCTTCTCCTTACTGAAAGAAGGCTTGTTTTAGCAGCAGAGCTTATTGCAACATCTCAACTTGACAAATACATTATTAGTAAGTTATGTTGGGCACTATCGTTAGCACTGTTAGTATTTGTAGAAACAAATACTTGAACTAAATTCTACAAGTAAATTGAAGGATAATTAGGAGTTTGCAATACAACTGAAGATTGCTGCTATCTGGAACTTGATTCATACCTAAGGCAAGAGTGTCAACCCTGTTTAGTCTGAGGACTGCAATTCATATCCACAGCCAGCTGGAGGAAGAAGGATGCTTTCAAATGATTCATAAGGGTCACTGGAATGAACATTACGTTTCAACCTATTTAAAGCCTTTTGGAGGAGATCTAAGAGAATGGGAGCAGGAGGCATCACAGTGGTGAATTGCTCCAATTTTCACTCTTATTTTCCCTAGTGGTTTAAAAATTTCTGCCATATTATGGCTGTTTTTGTTATTTGAGATAGTTTTGGAACCCTCCTCCCTTTTAAAAATGAATAATTTGCTAAGGCCTTCTGTTTCTATTGTTATTCTAATTATTTTTTGGGGGGGAAACAAATTTTAAAAATTACACTACTGAAAAATGGCCATTTTAAGCTGAATTTCAGTGGTGTAACAAACTTGTTATAGGCAAACTGACAGGTCAGTTTCTGTACAGCAGTAATAATTTCAGTGTATAATATGTTTTGCTGATGAGTTGCAAACGGGTTCATTTAAATGTATTGAACTTTCACTATGTAGCTAACATGCTGAGGTACAGTACTGATATCCAAATAGGCTCAGGAATTGTTTCAATGAATATACAATTTTCCACCTCTAAATTTCAAATCACACTAGCTAAATAACACTTTTGTAAGCTGGCACTGAAATTTTTTATGTTTGGTTGCACTGTGTTTGATGCTTTTAACAGTGCAATACTTGTATTATTCTCTCAATTTAAACCAAAGGTAATTTGTTCGTGCTTGCTATCTACTGTAATGCATGAAGTGCTTTTATACATTTGTAATAGATGTAAAATCAGAACAGATCACATGTCCTGGTTTTTTAAAAAATTTACTTAAACTATGTATTTGTCTTTGTTCAAGTTATAAAGTGTTAAACTAAATTGCATATTAACTCTTGAGTGTATTTCCCCAAGCATAGTTATAAGGCAATAAACTTTGTTAAAGAATATGCATCGTGATAATTGGTCTTTTATTCATTCATGTGTTACAAATGCCTATTATATATGAATTTATGGTATGAAGACCTTCATTGGCTTAGTGAATGATAAGGGTGGATATATAATGATACCTCGTCTTACAAACCCCTTGTCATACAAACTTTTTGAGATACAAACCCAGGGTTTAGGATTTTTTTGCCTCTTCTTCCAAATTATTTTCACCTAGAAACCCAAGCCGCCACCAATGGGACGCCCCGCCTCTGGACTTCTGTTGCCAGCGAAGCGACCATTTTTGCACTGCTGGGATTCCCCTGAGGCTCCCCTCCATAGGAAACACCACCTCCAGACTTCCGTGTTTTTGCGATGCTGCAGGGGAATCCTAGCAGTGCAAAAACGGGTGCTTCGCTGGCAACGGAAGTCCGGAGGTGGAGTTTCCCAGCGAGGGGACCTGGGATTCCCCTGCAGCGTCACAAAAACACGCAAGTCCAGAGATGGGGTTTTCCATGGAGAGGAGCCTCAGGGGAATCCCAGCAGTGCAAAAACAGGTACTTTGGCTGGCAAAAGGGGTGGGTTTTGGGCTTGCATGCATTATTTGCTTTTCCATGGTTTCCTATGGGAAACATTGTTTCGTCTTACAAACTTTTCACCTTACAAACCTCGTCCCGGAACCAATTAAGTTCCAGCAGATGTGGTAGATAAATCCACAGTAACTGAATTTAAACATGCCTGGGATAAACATATATCCATCCTAAGATAAAATACAGAAAATAGTATAAGGGCACACTAGATGGGCCATGAGGTCTTTTTCTGCCGTCAGTCTTCTATGTTTCTATGTAAGACGAGGTATCACTGTATATATACTGTATTAGACAAGAAAAAACATACATACAACCATATTCATTCATATATACAAAGACGTATATACCAAAATGGAAGAAAATCAGAGTAGTTGCAGATTGGCCAAATCAATCACAATTTTTCATTAAGAAAACACATTTAAATGGGCAATGGATCCCTGCAATACATCAGATTGCAATGCACTTGATGTAGAACAGGATGTCTGTTAAATAACTTTTTGGCACTTAGGGTTACACTTAATTTATTGGGGAGAAAGGGGTTGTGTGGCAAAACCTATGCTGGGTGGATGATAATTAACAAGAGGATACTGCAGTATTTTGAACTTGCTTGAATCAACATTTCTTTGTTATTTTTCTGGTTTTGAAGGAGCAATGTTTTACTTTTATTAAATTAATTGAGACAGGTAATCCTTATTTTTTTTTAAAGATTTTACGATTTTATATGACCTGTTCTGTTATAAATTATATAATTAACACACATGCCTTGGAGTGGTAGCTTGTTGAGTTCTTCGCAATCATAACAGCGTTTCAGCATTATGAAGGTAACAAACAAAGGAACTTGGAGCCTGTACCTAAAGTTATCGCTATTGCCCTTCCTTTC
Source organism: Erythrolamprus reginae (assembly GCF_031021105.1). Classification (NCBI taxonomy): domain Eukaryota; kingdom Metazoa; phylum Chordata; class Lepidosauria; order Squamata; family Dipsadidae; genus Erythrolamprus; species Erythrolamprus reginae. The sequence goes on along the minus strand of NC_091951.1, from coordinate 226,410,368 downwards.
AATCATAGGATTACAATCTGGGTGCTTATGAAGGGTGTGTGTGTGTGTCTACTCAGGGATTAAAACTCTGGTTTGGATTTCAGCAAGGAGGATTCTCAGCCCTGAGTTGGAGAGAGAGACTCGTGCTGCTGGGCCTACGAGAGTTTTTCCCACCCCACATTTCTTCCCTGGGATTCCCGTCTGCTTAACCACCTAAGAGAAGTGGGAATTCAGAAATTGTGGTTGTTGAACAAAGAGGTCACTTTGCTCAATGATTGAGATTCCTGTTCCAATTGTGGTAGTTAGGCAAGGTCTACCTGTTCTAATAAATACTGCTGCTTGCACATATTCTCTAAAATGATCTCGGAAGAAAAAAACATTAATGGTATCAGAAAGTATAATTCATTCTAAATTATAATTATGGTATAATTATATTATACCACAATTAAAATATATAATTATAATTATATATTATGGTATAATTCATTCTAAATTATAGAATGAAATCCAGTAAGCTTTGTTCCATAGAACCTGAGAGAGAGATAATTTCCCTCTCCATAGCTCCTGCTATTCACTTAGTATGTTCTCCAAAAGGCAATGGAACTCCCCAGAATAACCTGATGGGAGGGGAGCTCTGGAAAAGAATGGCAGCAAGAGAGATTTCCCCCACTGTGTGAAAAATAAAATAAACAAGTACAAATTGTAGCTTTTAAAAGGGGAAATTAAGGAATATTGAAGCAACAGAATACCAATAGATGAAAATAACATTTTAATTGACCTATGTACAATACTAAGTTTTTTCTGGAGATATATTCAGTTAGATGGATCTTACTTATTCATATCCAATATATGTCTATAGGATTGGAGCCTTACTGATTCTTATGCAACGGTAGCATATAATAAACTTCTGATGCTTTGAACCTCAACTCCTGTTGCTGGCTATTTGTGCCTGACGAGAGAGATGACTGGCCCAAAGTCACCCAACTGGCTTTCATGCCTAAGGCGGAATCTGAACTCATGGCCTGGTACCTTAACCACTGGACCAAATTGCTCTCTACTATTCCAAATTTAAGTGGAAAGATGCAACAATTTTGAAGCAGGAGATATTTCTGCAACTGAAATGCTGTATCATGAAAGACAATAAATGAGACCATGGTACTGCTGGGGAAATGCATATTTTGCAGCAGGCAGAATAGAGGTTGCAACACTAGGGATAATAAAATTAGTGATGATTAAACAGTAATAATTTATAGCACAAGTAGTCCTTGACTTACACTAGTTCATTTAGTGGTGATTCAAAGTTACAATTATTCTGAAAAAAAAATGACACTACTGTTTTTCATACTTCGTAATACCCTATGGTCAGATGATTTTCCGAACGCCATCACTCTACTAAACAAATAATTCCCTCAACACTGTCAGACTTTCTACTAAATCTGCACTTCTATTCTACTAGTTTTTCTCATCATTCCTTTCACCCATTTCCTCCCATGTTGACTGTATGACTGTAACTTGTTGCTTATATCCTAAGATTTTTATTAATATTGCTTCTTCATTGCTTATTTGATCCCTATGACAATCATTAAGTGTTGTACCACATGACTCTTGACAAATGTATATTTTATTTTATGTATGTTGAGAGCATATGCACCAAGACAAATTCCTTGTGTGTCCAATCACACTTGGCCAATAAAAATTCTATTCTATTCTAAACAATTTAGTACAACAATACAATGCAGCTAAGCCAAAAACATACCGTATGTATGCCGCCCCGAATCTACGGAGAGGGGCGGCATACAAATCTAAATTAATAATAATAATAATAATAATAATAATAATAATAATCATCATCATCATCATCTAATAAATAATATTACAATTTCAAAAGGATTAGGGGCCTAGCTTATCCAACACTCTGGACCAATGCTGAAGGAAACACACACACACACACACACACACACGGGGGTGGGGGGGGGTGTTGATGGTGGTGGTAGAGGTTGGAGGGAGAGGGGAGAGAAGAGAGAAGAGAGAGGAGGGGGTAGAGAGGTGTTTTTAAGGCCTTATAGAAAGCCAACAGATCTGGGGTGAGGGATGCTGTTCCAAAGGACAGGCTTTAATTTTCATGATCAGCATCTTTATTTCTTTTTCACTAGACAAAAACAATAGAGAGCAACACAGCCACTATGGAACACAGGGCAATAGTCCTGCTTTGAAAACCAGGGAAAACAAACCTTCTGATAAATCAACCAATGCTTAGAAATGTCCCAATGGTGACAATCTTCCCTTCTAAGGAAAGAACTGTCCAAAAAATATCAGCTACAGTCCACATTACAAAGTCTCACGATCTACACAGCAAAAATCAGCTTCCAGTTTTCCCTCAACTTTACAGCTTCTCTTGAGTTTATGCCTTTCAACTTTGCCAGATTCTGGATCTTCTTTCTTTTTTTTCCTTTGACTTTTCTGCTTTTCTTGTTCCTCTGTAGCTGGGGTGGGCAATTAATTTTGCCATGGGGCCGCATGAGACATTGGGATGGTTTTAGAGGGCCGGACTAATATAATTAACTCAGTTCTACCCAATACTGTAAAGACCCAGACCTTGGCCTGACCTAAACCCCCAGACCCACTCCACAGACCCCTAATTGTTTGCTTTACGGCAACACAGTGCACCACAGTCACTGTGCTGGAGTGTTTGCGTGGTTTCTATGCTCGGCCGTTCTCGGTAGGAGGTCGGGGTCTGCTCCACTGCGAGGATGAAAGAGCTTAACGCATCTGCCGAGACTCCTCTGCTTCCTGCTTTCCCCATGATTCACCAGGAAAGCAGGAACCGAGGGAGTTCCGGCAGACGCGGTGAGCTCTTTCATCCTCATACTGGAGTGGACCCTGACCTCCGCAGACCGGTCACAGATAGTGGGCAGGCCGGATGCGGCCCATGGGCCACCCCTTGCCCTGGTCTGCTCTATAGGTTATAATGACAGCTAAAAAGATTTAGTTGAAAAGGTCAAAACGTTTAAGCACCTAAAGTATAATCTATATCGCTCTATAAAATATTTAGCTCATATAGCATTAGAAATTCTATATAATAAAGCAGAAGTCTTTGATTTTTTGATGTCAGTAAGGATATTTGAAATTTTGAATATGACATGAATGTCATAAAACCAAAAATGGTTTTACAATTTACAATTTCATAGAAACATAGAAGTCTGACGGCAGAAAAAGACCTCATGGTCCATCTAGTCTGCCCTTATACTATTTCCTGTATTTTATCTTACAATGGATATATGTTTATCCCAGGCATGTTTAAATTCAGTTGCTGTGGATTTACCAACCACGTCTGCTGGAAGTTTGTTCCAAGGATCTACTACTCTTTCAGTGAAATAATATTTTCTCACGTTGCTTTTGATCTTTCCCTCAGATTAGTTGGGGGAAAGATCAAAAGCAACGTGAGAAAATATTATTTTCAGTTTTAAAGTATTGAAGTATCACTTTATCAGAATGCTACTACCACTTATTTTGTCTCACTTTTTAAACAATATCTTTATTGTTGTTGTTTTTTGTCTAAACAGATTAACAGACTTTGCAAATTATAATTCTCTAAGAAAGTTTATGGTCCTATTAAAAGCTTCTCCGGAATCATTAGTGGAAATAAAGGCGATGCTGGAGATTAACCCTGTGCCAGTTTCATGCAGCATGTCAGTTTTCTATTTTTTTAAATTAAAACTTTTTACACCTTAAAAGTAATAGGCAGCGTGGCACATATAAAAGGTAGCATCCTTGGGCACGTTGGCATGTCTAGGTGCTCTGCCAGAGACCAGTGAAAAATCTAATTACCACATTGCAGATTGAGGAGATGTAAAAAAAACAACCAATGGCTTCATCCCAGTTTTCATTCCCATCAAAAACAATGACATCTGAACTAAAATTTCATATGTGTATTCTTCATAGGCATGATTGATGTAATGTATTTCTCATTTTATTCAATGGAACACAAATAAATGAGAAGACACCATAATTATCTGATAAAGACATCCGGGAAGAAAATCTGGAGTGGATGGAAAATAGCATGGAACAATGGAACTATCTGATCCCCATCAAAAATCCTCACTACCCTCTACATTAGAAAAAGAGTTGCACTGAACTCAATGGCTGTATTAATTTTTTATTATTATTATTATTATTATTATTATTATTATTATTATTATTATTATTATTATTTAATGATAATGATGATGATGATGATGATGATGATGATGATGATAATGATATTTGTATGCCGCCCCTCTCCGAAGACTCGGAGCGACTTACAACAAAAATACAAAATACAAATCCAATGATTAAAACAGCAGAACAGTTGAAACCCTTAATTAAGAAACACTCATACAATCCAAACAAACCATACATAAAACAGAGCGGCTGAGGGGAATCAATTTCCCCATGCCTGGCGGCAAAGGTGGGTTTTTAGGAGTTTGCGAAAGGAAAGGAGGGTGGGGGCAGTCCTAATCTCCGGCGGGAGTTGATTCCAGAGGATCGGGCCACCACAGAGAAGGCTCTTTCCCTGGGTCCTGCCAGACGGCATTGTTTTGTTCACGGGTCCTGGAGAAGGCCAACTTTGTGGGACTTAATTGGTCGCTGGGATTTGTTCCAAGAGCTGTAATCCTTGTGCATTCTTAAAACAAACAGCTAAACAAGGAACATGCCCGGGGGAAGTGATTCAGTTCCCCCATGCCTACGACAAAGGTGGGTTTTAAGGAGTTTACGGAAGGCAGGGAGAGTAGGGGCAGTTCTAATCTCTGGGGGGAGTTGGTTCCAGAGAGTCGGTGCCGCCACAGAGAAGGCTCTTCCCCTGGGGCCCGCTAACCGACATTGTTTAGTTGACGGGACCCAGAGAAGGCCCACTCTGTGGGACCTAATCGGTCGCTGGGATTCATGCGGCAGGAGGCGGTCTCGGAGATATTCTGGTCCAGTGCCATGAAGGGCTTTAAAGGTCATAACCAACACTTTGAATTGTGACCGGAAATTGATCGGCAGCCAATGCAGACTGCGGAGTGATGGTGAAACATGGGCATACCTAGGTAAGCCCATGACTGCTCTCGCAGCTGCATTCTGCATGATCTGAAGTTTCCGAACACTTTTCAAAGGTAGCCCCATGTAGAGAGCATTACAGTAGTTGAACCTTGAGGTGATGAGGGCATGAGTGACTGTGAGCAATGAGTCCCGGTCCAGACAGGGCCGCAACTGGTGTGTTGAGTCCCATGTAAATAAGTTAATATGTGAAAAAGCTGTCTCCGGGCAGAAATTGTGAATTTAAACAAGGTCGCGTCTGATTGGTTAAGACGCATGACAGTTACTTTTGGCGCGAGCCACAAATGTATAAATAGAGCGGTTTTCCTCACTGACAGCAGATGCGTTCCCTGCTGAATGTCACTTCAACAAAGAGCTAAATAAAGGAACCATCTTCCAAACCTGTCTGGTCTCAGGTTATTTCATGGTGCACCAGGCGAACCTGGGCAAATGCCCCCCTCGCCACAGCTGAAAGATGGTTCTCTAATGTGAGCTGTGGATCGAGGAGGATGCCCAAGTTGCGGACCCTCTCCGAGGGGGTCAATAATTCCCCCCCCAGGGTAATGGACGGACAGATGGAATTGTCCTTGGGAGGCAAAACCCACAGCCACTCCGTCTTATCCGGGTTGAGTTTGAGTCTGTTGACACCCATCCAGGCCCCAACAGCCTCCAGGCACCGGCACATCACTTCCACTGCTTCGTTGACTGGGCATGGGGTGGAGATGTAAAGCTGGGTATCATCAGCGTACTGATGATACCTCACCCCATGTCCTTGGATGATCTCACCCAGCGGTTTCATGTAGATATTAAATAGCAGGGGGGAGAGGACCGACCCCTGAGGCACCCCACAAGGGAGAGACCTCGGAGCCGACCTCTGACCCCCCACTAACACCGACTGTGACCGGCCAGAGAGGTAGGAGGAGAACCACTGAAGAACAGTGCCTCCCACCCCCAACCCCTCCAGCCAGTGCAGAAGGATACCATGGTCGATGGTATCGAAAGCCGCTGAGAGGTCAAGGAGCACCAGGACAGAGGATAAACCCCTGTCCCGGGCCCGCCAGAGATCATCCATCAACGCGACCAAAGCAGTTTCTGTGCTGTAATCGGGCCTGAAACCCGACTGCTGGGGACCTAGATAATCGGCTTCTTCCAAGGACAGCTGGAGCTGGAGTGCCACCACCTTCTCAACAACCTTCCCCATAAAGGGAAGGTTGGAGACTGGACGATAGTTATTAAGTACGGCTGGGTCCAGGGAAGGCTTCTTGAGGAGGGGGTGCACAAGCGCATCTTTATAGAGTGTTGGAAAAACTCCCCTCCCCAAGGAAGCGTTGGTAATCTCCTGTACCCAGCTCTGTGTCACCTCCCTGCTGGCCGAAACCAACCATGAGGGACACGGATCCAGTAAACAGGTGGCGGAACTCACAGCTCCAATGGCCTTGTCCACTTAATCATATGCCTACTGAGGTAGAATATACTAAGAGTTAATGACCAGTCCAATATCTGATTACATACAATTATTAAGGGTAAACTCAATTTATCCTTAGAATATTAACTTGGGAATTTAATAACTATAGTACATTGTTATCTGCAGCCTAATTTTCCAAACTGTGAAACATTTCAAATGATATATTTGTTTGACTTGTTTTCTTTGGAAGAAAGCCATGGAGGGTTTGGCATTTTTATATTTCTGAATTGTTTTCAAAAATAAAGTTTAAGCACAGTAGGAGACCTGCTTTAAATTCTAACCTTGACAGACAGCTAAAGTTCTTTGCTTCACTATTAGATGGCTAGCAAGATAAACCACTATTCCCAATCCTTATTACCATAGTTGAGAGTCCAAACTGAGCTATGACCCAACTTCTGTAACTCAATCAGTAATCTGTTGTTCTTTTCACCCAGCAACTTTGTCCCGCCTCCTTCTTGTGGCTAGAACAGAAAATCTATGAATCATGTCTGTTCTTGAGGCACCTTAACTGCTGTGTCTAAGTAATATTATATATTTATCAGCACACACACACCCTTTGCTGGCAGGAATTGCCTCGGGGAATAAGCATTTGATAAGAAGGCAACTTGCTTGCTTTTATTACCAAGTGTTGCTTTATTCAACATAGTTGATTTCCTGCATCCTTCTTCTGGCAAAAAACAAGCCAGGGAGTGGAAAAGGCGATTCTGAATTTGGGGAAGATGGGCTAGATCTATACAATATTAAGGTTTAGGAACAGCAAAGCAAACATTGCTTTAATAACACTATCATTTGCATTTTACCTGCTTCACTAAGACCAAGAAATAGCATAGGGGTGGGCACAACAGCTGGTTAATATGATTTGCAAGTCCTGCAGCTCAGTGGCTGAATTTGTAGAATTCATGTGATTTACACCTTTTGATTTCTGGGTTTGCACACTATGCACAATGGTAAAACACAGCTGGCCAGCTTGTAGTGTGCTGTGTGAACCAACCCATTAAGTTGATTCTTTGAACCGTGATTTTATTTATTTGTGATTTTATTTATTTGTGAAATCCGTACGTCGTCCAACTCCAATTGGAATGATAATTGAAACTATGGGTTAATGTGTTATGTAGTCAATGGCTTAGCCCAGTGTTTCCCAACCTTGGCAACTTGAAGATATTTGGACTTCAACTCCCAGAATTCCCCAGCCAGCGCTGGCTGGGGAATTCTGGGAGTTGAAGTCCAAATATCTTCAAGTTGCCAAGGTTGGGAAACACTGGCTTAGCCAACTGAGTCACATCGAGAAGGGCAGCATGGAAATCTAAATCAATCAATCAATCAATCAATCAATAAACAAACAAACAAATGTATTTATTTATTTTATCTTGTTGGGGAAATATTGATAATTTATTGCTTTAATGATGTGCCTCAGTTCCAGAAAGTTAATTAAGTACATTGTGGGAACAGGACCAGCATATTTAATACCAGTATGCAGTCCTGGTTTTCCTTTCACCCAAAGTAAAGCAAACATAAATTGAGGTTTTTGACTTATGAATCCCTGGATATTGAAATTCAGCAACTGCGCCTAAGTCATGCAATCTGCGTTATGCACCATCTTTTTAAAGGCAATCATAATTCACAGGAGAGTCTCCAGGAGGAGGGAGGCAAGAGCCAGTTTACCTAATTTAAGATGGCCCAGCTTTGCTTTTCAATCAAGCTACTTCTCCCACCCACCTCCCTTCCCCCCTTTAGGATACTCCTCTTCTGCTGCCAACCAGGACGGCAAAATAAGCCCCCACACCAACCCCAGACAAGAAAGGGCCACTAAAAAAACATGACTGCGCGTGAGCACCAGACAGGTTTCGAGGCTCCCGACACCGTGCGGGCCAAAACCCTGACCAGGCGTGAGGGGGCGGGTCAGGGCAGGGCACTAATTGGATCGGGATAGGATGGGCGGGGCCGGCTCTCTCCTCACGGCGGCGGCTGCCGTTGCATGCGCGTGGTGAGCGCTGGAATGCGCGGACCTTCGCCGTTGGCCTTCTCCCCAACGGCCCAACGGATGAGGCTCCGCGCGGACCCTTGACTCCCGAGGAGGGCTTTCCCAGGCGAGCGCAGAGAAGGAGAAGAAGCGGGAGAGGTGTAAGGAGCCCACAGCCGGGCTTGGAAAGTTGGGGTGCGCTAGAGGGACGACGAGTACATTCAGCTGGCGGTTTGGAGGAACGCGGGAGCGAGCTTGTGGCGCTGTCCAGGGCTGATCTGGAGGAGGCTTGTTCGTGCTTAGCTTCGGCGCTGTTGCTCATGGGACGGCGGGTGGAGGGGGTGGAGTGAACGGTTGGGGAAAGCCGAGCCGAGCAGGCGGGGAGGACTTGGCGAGCGGCGGTGCCTCTCAGGAAGGAAGCCCCTGGAAGGAGCCCCAGAGGAGAAGTCTCCCTCTTTGCCGGGGGAGGCTTGCCACCCCGGTTCCCTTCTCTTCTCACCACGGGCTGTTATTTCCTTGCTGCAGGAAGAAGGGAAGGAAGTTTGGCGGGGAGGAGCCGCCTCCGCCGTCGTCTCCCTCGCTGCGGAGAGTTGCCGAGGAGGAGGCCGCAGCAGCAGGAGGAACAGCAGCCGCCCTGCTTTTTGGAGCTGGACAGCGATTTCTCGCCGTCCCCGCTTTCGGACCCCTTCGCCGCCAGCGGTGAGGTTGAGGGTGGCGGGGGTGACCTTGGGCTCCGCGCCCTGCACGGATGGAGAAGCCCAGAGGCGTTGGGGGGGGGGGGGGCTCGGAGGTGGGAGTTGGGCCTCGATCGCCTTCTCTCCCCCTCCACGCTTTACCCCCCGCCCTCCACCGATGCGGAGGTCTCCTTTCTCGCCTTCCGGAGTCGGGGGGGGGAGCCTCCTTGATCTCCTCGACCCACGCCCTCCGCCTTCTATGGGATCGTGGAGGGAGATCGGGGGCGAAGAGTCGAGGAAGATTCTTGCTTAAGGGTTAGGGGTGGAGTGGGTGGTTCTGGTTTTTTTTAAGGGGTGGGTTGAGGAGCTCCTGTCGGCACTTCCCCCATTTCTCTTAGATCGGGGAGCTGCTTCAAGGAGGGAGGGGGGGGGGAAACAAGTCCCCACCCGCTTTCGCTGCCGCTTTGGGGGGAGGGCGGCCGAGAGAAACTTATGGGCGAATCTCCTTCGTCTTCGGCGACTTTTTCAAGAAAGTTACGGAGTAGCTGGAACTTTTGGGAGGAGAGTTTAAAGCCCAAAAAAAAGGAGGAAAGGAAAAGCGGTAGACGACGCGTCCGCGGAGGCCTTGAGTTTGCCCGAGTTGGAAGCTCTGCTTGCGAGGCAAAGAGTTTTTGCAAAAGAGAGCTTTGTGCTCCTACTTGGTATTTGAGAAAATGCCTATTTCTGGAATGCAACAGCCGCCGCTGCCGCTGGTTGGCTGGGCTGCAATGGACATTCAGAGAGTGAGGGGCTTTTTAGAGTGCAAACTTTTGGACTCCTAACCTTGTGCTTCGTTTAAATATATTTACGGGGTGGGAACTTGGTGGAGCTTCAAAATCAGTTCTACATAGAATCAAGGACTGAAGGCCCCAAAGGTTGCTGCTCTGTTTAAAAGATTCTTTCTGGCTTTTGAAAACTTTCAAGTTGAAATACAGTTCGCTTCCTCTGATAAGAAGCAATTTCAGATATAGATCTGAGAATTACGGATCTTTTTAGGTTTAGACCAGAGCAAGCGAGCATATGTAAATTAAAATCACCCCATGCTGTTAGTTTAATTTCAAGACTGAATAGCCCACCCAGCAGGGTAACAAGGGTTCATGGATTTAATTAGAATCTTACCAAATGCATACTGGTTTAAATGTTTGAAAATAAATTGATCAAATGTGATTATCAAATATTCTTACTGACGTGGATTCCTACATACTATAGTAGTCTGGAAACGTTAATTTTCAGTCATTTCATAATGGCTGTGTTCATGTAACATAGTGCACAACAAACTAATGTGACACATTTTAAACCTAGTATTTTGGGTGAACTCTGCCTGAGTTATTCGTTAATGGTTCAGTGAGTTGTCCAACCACAGAAAATTAGATTAATTCCATAAAATGCTCTGCAAACATAGTAAGTGGCTATGAGGTTTTGTTTTGGTTTTGGTTTAGCCTAGCATGATATGCAGACAAGGCCATTATGGTTTGTGCAACAACTATAGTTAAAAGTTCTGGTTGAACATATGTGATCCCAGTCAGTGTTTTAAATAAAAGTTGCATAGGACCTTATTTACAGTTATATTGCTTGAAATCTAATTTCAGCAGCAATATATAGTACATAATAAATACATTTTTACACCAGGCAACTGATAATTGTATTACGCTATTAAGTACTGCCAGTAAAATACAGGGCAGTCAACTTTGCCTCATAGAAGTTAATTTATGTATAGGCATGATTCAAGATAAGTGAAAAATCACAGTTAAGAAATGGACATTTGAGCATTATCTTTAATTAGCTCATCTCTATGACCTTTATTAACCATGGTTTTAGATTATTTATTCTTTCTTTCCCTGTAGAAGTTTTATGTAATTGAAGTTAACTCAGGTGTTCTAGGTTTTTACCGTACTTAATGGAAATAGTTTTAATTTTATTTAGATTTTATTGACAGCCATGTTGTGTTTTTTTGTTATGTACAAAAGAGACCAGTGAGTATAGTATGGTTTACTTACAAAATTCATCTTAAAAGTATGGTTTGTTAATTTACCAATTGTTTCTTTTTATAACAGAATTATTGTTATGACAATGCAAGTGTTGGGTCAATCTGGTGGCAGCAGCCTATTTTATAGCAATACTAACCTTAACATGGCACTGTCAAACGACATGTATGACTTTTCTGAACTTTCCAAAGCTGAAGTGGCAGCACCTCAACTTATTATGCGGGCAAATGTGGCCCTCACGGGCGAAGTTAATGGCAACTGTTGTGATTATATGGTTGGTGAGGAGAGGCAAATGGCTGAACTGACAACCGTGGGTAACACCAATTTTTCAGACAGTGATGGAGAAGGAATGGATGATTCACAAAGAGCAGAGAATGACTCTGAAGAAATAGAAGATATGGACATAGACCTTATTACTCCTGAGGTCCATGATGCGGAAGCAACTGGACTATCAGAGTCTACTGTTCCTCACTCTTCTGATCAAGAAAAAGTCTTTTCATTGGAAGCACAAGATGCTCAGGGGAGCATAGATGACAAAAGTAAGGGTTTGAAGAACAAACCATTTCGTTGCAAGCCATGCCAGTATGAGGCAGAGTCTGAGGAAGAGTTTGTCCATCATATTCGGGTACACAGTGCCAAGAAATTCATTGTAGAAGAAAAAGCTGAGAAGCATGGCCAGGTTGAAGAAAATGACACTAGCACTACAGAGGAAATTGATTTTTCTAAGGGGCCTATAAGATGTGATCGCTGTGGTTATAACACTAACAGATATGATCATTATTTGGCTCACTTGAAGCACCACAACAAAGCAGGAGAAAATGAAAGAGTCTATAAATGTACATATACAACAGTCAGTGAATATCATTGGAAGAAGCACCTAAGAAACCATTTTCCACGAAAAGTATATACATGCTCACAGTGCTCCTACTTTTCGGATCGGAAGAATAACTACGTGCAGCATATTCGAACTCATACAGGTATGTGTTGCAGCTTTTTGAAATCTGTTAATGAGCAATTGTATAGATTATATTTGCAACATTCATTCCATCAAACTAACAGTCCTCTGGGTCTGCTTTATAGCTAGAGCCTTTTGGAGTAGATTTGAAGTTGATCGATGGAAAAAGGGATATCTCCCATTGTGAATGGAAGTGATTTCAATACCTAATGTAGGGAAAATAAAATTGTCCACCTACCAGGCATACTGTGTTCCTACTGAAAGCCGTATAATACATTTCGGGACTGGAACAGCCTTTCAATTTAATGCACCATAACTATTCCAGAGCAGTCAATTTATTTAATATTTATTGTTGATATATACTTTCTAGTACATTCTTGATGTAAAATGTTGTTACGGTTTCTAAATTAGAGGATGTTTAGGATTGGACCAATTTAAGAAAAACATTTGCAATAGCTGTTAACTAAATAGGATGTTCTGAAAAATCAAAGTGGTAGTCATGGCAGTGAGATTGAAATTTGCTCCGTTTTGTATATGTGTTTTCACATCCTTGTATAAATAGGTGGAACTTTGGTTGCATTGTTGCTACTGTCATCTTGACATTTTGGACTACCCCTATGGGTGCCAATGTTATAAACTTCCAGAAGTACTAAGATGGAAAAAGAATGATATTGAATTAAGCTTTGAGTTGATCTAGCAAATAATAATTGGTTTGGATTTAAGTTTAGGTTTGTTAAGGTAAATTAGATATAAACTACATTTAGCTTGATTTTACCTTTAACTAACTGATACAACCTATCATCTTTAACACAATTTATATAAAGCTTTTCTTTTCATTCTTCACTGATTTTATGATTGTATTTGTTCATTGAAGAAAAATGGTTGCTTTTATAATTTGAGGTAAATAGGATACGTTCAGTATGCAGTCATGAAAATATTATTTCTTATGAGTCACTCTATAACTCAAATCTTATGAGCCATCCATTCCCAGTTTCTTCCAAGTCCTCCCATTTGCAATGAGAGTTTAGAAGAAATAAGAAACTGGGAGAGTCTTCTATTCTTTTTTATTAGGAAGTAAGAGTTTTGTTTGATACAGGAACTTACGATCCTAGAGTACAATCCCTGTTTTCCCCAGTTTTAAAGTAACAGAGCAGAGCAGTCTACCAATTGTGCAGTGATTTTCACTGTCTCTGTCATTCTAAAGTTAGGAAAGGAGGGGTGATGATTGCTAGTCAATCATGTGATGACTGTGAAAACTATAATGTGTAGGTGGGAGGAAGGGCAGTTTGGAAGCTTCTGAGGGACAGCATTTTCTAACAGTGCTCAAGCACGCATGCTTAGCCCAGTTTTCCTGCTGCAGAAAAATATTTATTTTGTATTCCTGGATAACAGCTAGGTTTACAAAGCAAGAGAATTACTTTTTAGGTGAAATATGGCAGCTTGTGAATGTGATAGGATTATTAATGTTTGCAGTATTTGCCAGCTATGTTGAATTCTGGGAAAATAATTATGACAACAGATTTTATACTTAATTTTAATGCTCTGTTTTCACAGGCGAGCGTCCCTACCGATGTTCTATGTGTCCTTATTCAAGTTCTCAGAAGACTCATTTAACGAGACATATGCGTACTCATTCAGGTTGGTAAAAAGGCAGTTCCAAAGGATTAAGATGGTATTTTAATACATGCAAGGTTGCAGGCAGCATTTCAGAGTTTTCCATATTAAAGCTAGCAATGCAGGGCTATATCAGCCAAGAAAAAGAAAAAACAGAAAGCAATTATTTTATGGTGCTAATTTCTGTTAAGTATCACATATGTTTGTTGATGTTCAGACTTTAAGCCTTTTAGGAAGATAAATGTTAATTCTTGATTAGATGTAAAATTCAGTCTGCATTATTTTCTCAAATCCTATAGAAAATATTCACTATTTTGGGAACAGTTTTATATATTTTATGCATCAGAACACATAAAGTGCTTTCTAAAATGGGAAGGTGATAGATATATTTGGTTATCATATGGATTGTGGGAAGGTCTGACATTTGAGGGTATACCATGTTGCTGACCTGATCTTAAATTACATATTGCAGTATTAATTATCCATATTATATATGAATTGGTTACACTGCAAAATAATGCCTTATTGAAAAGTTCTGAGGAAAAAAACCACTATTATAGACAGTATAAAAGTAACAGTTGCTGATGTAGCAGCAGCAGTTTCTGTAGCCTGGCCCTTGGATTCTTTGCTGACCCACAGAGCCTTTGTTTTTGGTGTTACTGGCTCTGTAGCAGCTGCAATTTGCTTTTTAGAGTAGGAGCACAATTCATTATGGGGAGATAGAGATGCTGTAACCATCATCTCTAAGCTTAGAATTGAGTGAGTGGTATATATCTGTGATGGTGAACCTATGGCATGTGTGCCATTAGTGGCACACAGCCCTCTCCACAGGCACACAAGCTCCACTTGATTGACCAGCTCAGCTCCACTGCGCATGTGCAAGTGCCTTGCCGTTGGCCAGTTGATTTTTGGGTCAGACAAACTCATGCTTTCTCCTCACTTTCTGCAGTCCATGTCTTCCCATATCTCTGGAGATTCCACCCCAGTGTTGTTTGGGCATGCAAGGCTTCCTCCTCCAGCTCCATTTGGGGATGGGAGGCTTCCCCTCCCCCAGCTCTGTTTGGGGAAAGAGGCTCTTCCCCCTCCCACCACTGTTTTGGGATGGGGGGCAAAACGTGAGGTGGCCATTGTGCATGTGCACATGTGCAGGGGGAGGGTCATGCGGGAAGGGGCATTTGCACATGTGTGACAGTGCGCGTGCACACACTTTCGGCACCTGAGAGAAAAAGGGTTCATCATCACTAGTATATATAGCATGCTATCAGTGACACCTGTAGTAGCAGTGCAGTAAGGTTGTTTTAATTTGAAGCCTGTGAGAAACATTTTAAAACTCTTATTGCCTAATCTACAGGATGTTTTTTTGTACTTGTATGTTTTCTTTTGGGTTATCTGTGCCACTTAACTAAACATACAACAGATAGTGGCAGTTGAAATCTATGCCCAAAGTTAGGGCTATTTTGTCACTTCTACAGCCATGTGATGAAAATTTGGGAGCTTGGCACCCTGCCCATACTTATGACTGCAGGTGCTTTAACTTTCCCCATCTCTGCTGTTTTACAGCCCCCTACATTCTGTGGCTCCCGCTGCCCAGCTAAACTTTGCCATTTTTTTGCTTCTGCTGCTGACCAAGCACACCCAGGGTGGCCTTTGTGAGGCAGCTGCTGGGGCCTTCTAGAGACCATGTATGGCCTTCTCCAAATCATGTACAGCCTTGTGAGGTTTTGAACCCTTCCAAAGCCTTGTGAGAAGGCCATACATGAGCTGGCAAGGCTACATGCTGTTTGGAGAATAGTGCAAGTGGCTTTGGAAGAAGGCCTACCAAGGCTAGCAGCCAAAGGCCACGCTGGACATGCCTTGTCATTAATAGGGCAAAGAAGACCGTGAAGATCAGTTGGCATGGTGGAATACAGGGCAGCAAATGTCTTCTTAGAGATGGGGGAACAACAGCTGCTTTGCTCTGCCCTGTTGGAGATTTCTGGGCATTGGATGTTTTCTGGGTGTTTAGTGCATCCTGAATACCATCTTCTTTCATTCCGTTGTGGACATTTCTTGGGCATTTGGCACTTCCCAGGATGTAGCGCATTTGCATCACACTGCTGGGCCAGGCTGGAGTGACTGAGACTTCCGGGGTGGCTTTGGCCTCCTTGTACTCGCACTGCACTAAACACCCTTCCATAGTTGCATATGGTCTATTTTGGGCCTCCCCTAGTCCCTGAAGCCCCCCACCATACCCCCATCTACCTGGGGCTCCCTCTAAACAACCAGTGATTCTATTTTAATGATGGCATGTGACATCTCATTTTATGACCATTTCACTTCCAGTCCAGTTGTGGTCGTAGGTTGAAGACTATCTGTATGGACTTCTACTTTTACTGTAAACATTCCCCATTGTTCCTTCAATTTGCTCTGTTCAAATGTGAGTGTTATTGTCTATTTGGGAGAATGACACCAGAAGAGTGATATCAGCACAGTTGAAGGAAACTGCATTTGCATAATTACAAAAAACAAACAAACCCACAAACTATTTACCCCTATTCAGTTTGCTCAGCTACGTAATTTTGCAAACATTTTGAAACAATATGGAAGTTAAATTACAGCAATTTATTCATCATTTTTGCTCAGAATATTAAAGTATTCCTTATTTCCAAATGGTTGGATATACAGTCTAAGTATTAAAATATTATGTTGCCGGGAGTGGGGTGGGGAAACGGTTATTCCTTCATTGAGAGTATATTTTCTTTTGGGGTATGTACAATAATT
This sequence comes from Erythrolamprus reginae, assembly GCF_031021105.1. Taxonomy (NCBI): domain Eukaryota; kingdom Metazoa; phylum Chordata; class Lepidosauria; order Squamata; family Dipsadidae; genus Erythrolamprus; species Erythrolamprus reginae. The sequence continues at coordinate 226,393,879 of NC_091951.1, read as the reverse complement.
GTGTAAGATAATTATTCACCTATAATTTCCATTTTTCTACATTGCTTTCAATGGACCAGTTTGGTTTGGATTCCAAATGCTAATAATACTATAGAGTGACCTTCTGGTATGTATATAACATAGATGGAATGTCTAATGATTTCTTGCATGGTTGTTTTCTTTCTTGTATTTTGTTGCTTTTTGTGAACATGTTAAGTGGAAAATCAAATTATTCTTAAATGCAAGAAGTTCAATAGCATGATGAACTGTATAAATCTGTAGCTGTACATAATTTGTGATTTGTAATGTAATGGTTATTAATTGCTTCTTCCTTGCTTTAGGTGAGAAGCCATTCAAATGTGAACAGTGCAGCTATGTGGCATCAAACCAGCATGAAGTGACTCGACATGCAAGGCAGGTTCATGATGGGCCCAAACCATTGGCTTGCCCCCACTGTGATTATAAAACAGCTGACAGAAGCAATTTCAAGAAGCACATTGAACTCCATGTCAGCCCTCGTCAGTTCCTTTGCCCAGTTTGTGAATATGCTGCATCCAAGAAATGTAACTTGCAGTATCATATCAAATCCAGGCACCCTGACTGCTGTGATATCACAATGGATGTCTCAAAAGTAAGATTAAGAACTAAGAAGAATGAAGTTAACACCTCTGAGAACATTAACACAGAGAGTAAACTAGAAGAGGAACAAACAAAAAAAGAGTTGACTGAAAAGAAAAATGAGAGAGCTGTAAAAGAAGAGAAAAAAGAGAGTGCGACTGTAGGCCAGATCACAACAAGAAGCCGCAAAATAATTGATGAAAGAAAGGAAGAAAGTATGAAAATGGAAAAAACTAATAAAGTTAAGGTGGCAAAAAGAAAAGCAGAGGATAGCTCCATCTCACAGACAAACAATTCATCTACTGATATTGATGAAGTAGTGGGAAAGAAAAAGAAAACCGAATCACCTAAGAGTCAGGATGAAAGCAAATTGGAGGTGACCAAAAAGTCAAATTCTTGCTCTAGGAAAAATAAAAGGGAATATTTGAAGAATAAAACTGCTAAGAACAATAACACTTCTAATAGCAGAAAGATTGCAGATGAAGCTTCTGATCCTGAAGAATGTTTTCCTGCCCGTAAAAAACAAAGGAAGACATATGATACTTCTTCCAGTGAGCAGGAACCTGTGCTTCCCATTGAGGGAGAGAATCAATTTGCACCTGAAAATAACATATATCAAGAGCTACAGGAACAGCAGGTGGACACAAATATCCCAGAAGAGATGGAAACCCAAGAAATATTGACAGGGCAAGAGGAGATTGCAAAAGATGTTTCAGAGAATAACACTGAAACAGGACTGGCAGTTATCCCTGGGACCAGCTCTGAGGATTCAGATGCAAACGTGGAAACAGAAGAAATGGATATTTCATCAGATTTATGCCAAAATATTGAGATGACAGAAATCTGTGAGATGGGAAGTGTGACTGATCCAGATTTAGTACAAGAAATACCATCAGTGCAAACATGCGACAAAGAGATAATGAGTAACGCACATCAAGAAGATGTCTGTTCTACACAACAATTACAGGCTGAAGACCCAGCAGGAGCTCAACCTTGCCAAACCCCAGAAAAACAGGCACACAATACTGGAGCAGATTTGGCTTCATCATCACCAAGTGGCACAGCAGTGAATGAAAATCAAGACGTGGAAGAGGACGAAGGTGTCCATAGTCATGATGGCAGCGATATAAGTGATGAAATATCAGAAGTTAGTTATGATTCTGGATTAAATGGTGCTCGGATGCCCCAAGAAAAACCAGGTCAGAAATCATCCCAAGCAGTACCAGAGGCTAAGCCTACAATGCAGAACTATGTGTGTATATTTTGTGACCGGTCTTTTAAAGAAAAGGAGGAATACGTTAATCATCTGAATCGACATTTGGTAAATGTATTCTATCTTGAGCAAGAAACAATGGAGCAAGATTAACCAAACACAGTTTAATGACAATTTATTCCTTTTTTGTAAAATCTTCCAGAGCTTAGGTACAGTTCTTGTAGAATTTTTGCTTAAGCTCAGTTTGCTTTTACTATTAAGTTGTTGGTTGGTTATTTCCCCTGTCCTTAATTAACTACTTGTTTCTCTTTGATTAGAGAAGGCAAATGGGATATGAAATGTTGTGGCTTACAAAGCTGACAAAAGTCATTGAGATAGTGTCCTTGAATCACTTGCATGTTTCTGTTGACTTGCAATAAATATATATGTACAGCTTCATAGGTTTAGGAATGGACAGCCCAGGGCAATATTCATGGGAGTTGCTCCTGTACAAGCTCTTTAGGAATGAGCTGAAAATGCTTAGAAGTATGCAAAACCACTGTCACATTCTTGCAGAGGTCTGTTTATTTCCATAGAGCTTGAATTGTAGATGGAACCAGTTGATTAAGTTCCAAGTCTGTGCCTGTCCATTTAACAAATTGCAAGGTTTAACATGAAAAAGTCTTGGGCATATTCTATTCCTCTCTTTCGCCTAATAATTGGAGAAAGTAAAATATCATTCAGAGTTTACTTCAACGTGTTATATTTCTCATGACCTAATCTAGAACTCCTTCTTGAGTGCCATTTATGCACACTTGCCTTGCCACAGTATATAATTATTTTACTGTTAAGCAATTTTGTGCCATTGCAATAGATGAACACAAGAACTTCATGGATAAAAACAATTGTTTGAGTATATCCTATATGTTTATTTATTTATTTATTTATTTATTTATTTATTTATTTATTTATTTATTTATTACTTAGATTTGTATGCCGCCCCTTTTCTTGCCGCCGATTTCGCCGCCGCAGGTCCCTCAGCTGTTTGGCGGGCATGTGTCTTCAGTTGGCCGCCGTGGCGGTTGGAGGTGCAGTCTGGGCAGTGGCGGTCAAGGCTCAGCCTCCTTGCCGGACCCATCTTCTTTAGGCGTCGGCGCCGCTTGGGGAGGAGCCCTCGGTGGCCATGGGCGAGCCTCCAGATTCGGAGGCAGAAGACAGCCCGATGGATGGGTGGCTACCCGCCTGGAGCAGCAAAGGGGACCGACGGTTTGGGCTGGTCAGCGTTGGGAGCTGCTCCTCCGCTTTTGTGATGCCACCGCCAATTTTGCTGCCACCGATTTCACTGCCCCCGGCTGTCTGGCGGCCCACATGTTGGGCCGCCAGACAGCGGAGAGGCCCGGCGGCACTGAAATCAGTGGCCGATGCTAACCAGCCCAAACCGTCGGCCCCCTTTGCTGCTCCTTATTTTCCTTAGTGGTTTAAAAATTTCTGCCATATTATGGCTGTTTTTGTTATTTGAGATAGTTTTGGAACCCTCCTCCCTTTTAAAAATGAATAATTTGTTTGCTAAGGCCTTCTGTTTTTATTGTTATTCTAATTATTTTTGGGGGGGGAAACAAATTTTAAAAATTGCACTACTGAAAATTGGCCATTCTAAGCTGAATTTCAGTGGTGTAACAAACTTGTTATAGGCAAACTGACAGGTCAGTTTATGCACAGCATTAATAATTTCAGTGTATAATATGTTTTGCTGATGAGTTGCAAACGGGTTCATTTAAATGTATTGAACTTTCACTATGTAGCTAACATGCTGAGGTACAGTACTGATATCCAAATAGGCTCAGGAATTGTTTCAATGAATATACAATTTTCCATCTCTAAATTTCAAATCACACTAGCTAAATAACACTTTTATAAGCTGGCAGTGAAATGTTTTATGTTTGGTTGCACCGTGTTTGATGCTTTTAACAGTGCAATACTTGTATTATTCTCTCAATTTAAACCAAAGGTAATTTGTTCGTGCTTGCTATCTACTGTAATGCATGAAGTGCTTTTATACATTTGTAATAGATGTAAAATCAGAACAGATCACATGTCCTGGTTTTTAAATTTTTTTTACTTAAACTATGTATTTGTCTTTGTTCAAGTTATAAAGTGTTAAACTAAATTGCATATTAACTCTTGAGTGTATTTCCCCAAGCATAGTTATAAGGCAATAAACTTTGTTAAAGAATATGCATCGTGATAATTGGTCTTTTATTCATTCATGTGTTACAAATGCCTATTATATATGAATTTATGGTATGAAGACCTTCATTGGCTTAGTGAATGATAAGGGTGGATATATAATGATACCTCATCTTACAAACCCCTTGTCATACAAACTTTTCAAGATACAAACCCAGGGTTTAGGATTTTTTTGCCTCTTCTTCCAAATTATTTTCACCTAGAAACCCAAGCCGCCACCAATGGGACGCCCCGCCTCTGGACTTCTGTTGCCAGCAAAGCGCCCATTTTTGCACTGCTGGGATTCCCCTGAGGCTCCCCTCCATAGGAAACACCACCTCCAGACTTCCGTGTTTTTGCGATGCTGCAGGGGAATCCTAGCAGTGCAAAAACGGGTGCTTTGCTGGCAACGGAAGTCCGGAGGTGGAGTTTCCCAGCGAGGGGACCTGGGATTCCCCTGCAGCATCACAAAAACACACAAGTCCAGAGATGGGGTTTTCCATGGAGAGGAGCCTCAGGGGAATCTCAGTAGTGCAAAAACAGGTACTGTACTTTGGCTGGCAAAAGGGGTGAGTTTTGGGCTTGTACGCATTATTCGCTTTTCCATGGTTTCCTATGGGAAACATTGTTTCGTCTTACAAACTTTTCACCTTACAAACCTCGTCCCGGAACCAATTAAGTTCCAGTAGACGTGGTAGATAAATCCACAGTAACTGAATTTAAACATGCCTGGGATAAACATATATCCATCCTAAGATAAAATACAGAAAATAGTATAAGGGCACACTAGATGGGCCATAAGGTCTTTTTCTGCCGTCAGTCTTCTATGTTTCTATGTAAGACGAGGTATCACTATATATATTAGACAAGAAAAAACATACATACAACCATATTCATTCATATATACAAAGATGTATATACCAAAATGGAAGAAAATCAGAGTAGTTGCAGATTGGCCAAATCAATCACAATTGTCCATTAAGAAAACACATTTAAATGGGCAATGGATCCCTGCAATACATCAGATTGCAATGCATTTGATGTAGAACAGGATGTCTGTTAAATAACTTTTTGGCACTTAGGGTTACACTTAATTTATTGGGGAGAAAGGGGTTGTGTGGCAAAACCTATGCTGGGTGGATGATAATTAACAAGAGGATACTGCAGTATTTTGAACTTGCTTGAGTCAACATTTCTTCGTTATTTTTCTGGTTTTGAGGGAGCAATGTTTTACTTTTATTAAATTAATTGAGACAGGTAATCCTTATTTTTTTTAAAGATTTTACGATTTTATATGACCTGTTCTGTTATAAATTATTTAATTAACACACATGCCTTGGAGTGGTAGCTTGTTGAGTTCTTCGCAATCATAACAGCCTTTCAGCATTATGAAGGTAACAAACAAAGGAACTTGGAGCCTGTACCTAAAGTTATCGCTATTGCCCTTCCTTTCAGCCATAGGATTACAATCTGGGTGCTTATGAAGGGTGTGTGTGTGTGTCTACTCAGGGATTAAAACTCTGGTTTGGATTTCAGCAAGGAGGATTCTCAGCCCGGAGTTGGAGAGAGAGACTCGTGCTGCTGGGCCTACGAGAGTTTTTCCCACCCCACATTTCTTCCCTGGGATTCCCGTCTGCTTAACCACCTAAGAGAAGTGGGAATTCAGAAATTGTGGTTGTTGAACAAAGAGGTCACTTTGCTCAATGATTGAGATTCCTGTTCCAATTGTGGTAGTTAGGCAAGGTCTACCTGTTCTAATAAATACTGCTGCTTGCACATATTCTCTAAAATGATCTCGGAAGAAAAAAACATTAATGGTATCAGAAAGTATAATTCATTCTAAATTATAATTATGGTATAATTATATTATACCACAATTAAAATATATAATTATAATTATATATTATGGTATAATTCATTCTAAATTATAGAATGAAATCCAGTAAGTTTTGTTCCATAGAACCTGAGAGAGAGATAATTTCCCTCTCCATAGCTCCTGCTATTCACTTAGTATGTTCTCCAAAAGGCAATGGAACTCCCCAGAATAACCTGATGGGAGGGGAGCTCTGGAAAAGAATGGCAGCAAGAGAGATTTCCCCCACTGTGTGAAAAATAAAATAAACAAGTACAAATTGTAGCTTTTAAAAGGGGAAATTAAGGAATATTGAAGCAACAGAATACCAATAGATGAAAATAACATTTTAATTGACCTATGTACAATACTAAGTTTTTTCTGGAGATATATTCAGTTAGATGGATCTTACTTATTCATATCCAATATATGTCTATAGGATTGGAGCCTTACTGATTCTTATGCAACGGTAGCATATAATAAACTTCTGATGCTTTGAACCTCAACTCCTGTTGCTGGCTATTTGTGCCTGACGAGAGAGATGACTGGGCCAAAGTCACCCAACTTGCTTTCATGCCTAAAGCGGAATCTGAACTCATGGCCTGGTACCTTAACCACTGGACCAAATTGCTCTCTACTATTCCAAATTTAAATGGAAAGATGCAACAATTTTGAAGCAGGAGATATTACTGCAACTGAAATGCTGTATCATGAAAGACAATAAATGAGACCATGGTACTGCTGGGGAAATGTATATTTTGCAGTAGGCAGAATAGAGGTTGCAACACTAGGGATAATAAAATTAGTGACGACTAAACGGTAATAATTTCTAGTACAAGTAGTGCTTAACTTTATTATTATTTTATTATTATTATTTATTAGAGTTGTATGCCGCCCCTCTCCGTAGACACGGGGCGGCTCACAACACAATAAAACAGTTCATAACATATCTAATAATTTACAATTTAAAATGTTTTTTTTAAAAACCATTTTTTAAAAAACCCATTGGGATTATTAAGCAGACATACATACAAACATACTATACATAAATTGTATAGGCCCGGGGGAGATATCTCAGTTCCCCCATGCCTGATGACAAAGGTGGGTTTTGAGGAGTTTACAAAAGGCAAGGAGGGTAGGGGCAGTTCTAATCTCTGGAGGGAGCTGGTTTCAGAGAGTCGGGGCTGCCACAGAGAAGGCTCTTCCCCTGGGGCTCGCCAAACGACATTGTTTAGTTGACGGGACCCGGAGAAGGCCCACTCTGTGGGACCTAACCGGTTGCTGGGATTCATGCAGCAGAAGGCGGTCTCGGAGATATTCTGGTCCGAAGCCATGAAGGGCTTTATAGGTCAAGACCAACACTTTGAATTGTGACCGGAAATTGATCGGCAACCAATGCAGACTGCGGAGTGTTGGTGTAACATGGGCATACCTTGGGAAGCCCATGACTGCTCTCGCAGCTGCATTCTGCACGATCTGAAGTTTCCGAACACTTTTCAAAGGTAGCCCCATGTAGAGAGCATTACAGTAGTCGAACCTCGAGGTGATGAGGGCATGAGTGACTGTGAGCAGTGACTCCCGGTCCAAATAGGGCCGCAACTGGTGCACCAGGCGAACCTGGGCAAATGCCCCCCTCGCCACAGCTGAAAGATGGTTCTCTAATGTGAGCTGTGGATCGAGGAGGATGCCCAAGTTGCAGACCCTCTCCGAGGGGGTCAATAATTCCCCCCCCGGGTGATGGATGGAGAGATTGAATTGTCCTTGGGAGGCAAAACCCACAGCCACTCCGTCTTATCAGGGTTGAGTTTGAGTCAGTTGACACCCATCCAGGCCCCAACAGCCTCCAGGCACCGGCACATCACTTCCACTGCTTCGTTGAATGACTTACAATAGCTCATTTAGTGGTCATTCAAAGTTAAAAGTATTCTGAAAAAAAATGACACTATTGTTTTTCATACTTATGACCTTGGTAATACCCTATGGTCAGATGATCAAAATTCAGATTCCACTGGCAACTGGTCCATCTTTATGATGGTTGCAGTATCCCAAGATCACGTGATCAGCATTTGCAAACTTCTGACAAGCTAAGTTAATGGGTAAGCCATTACTAAATTTGTTGCTAACTTAACAAACGCAGTGATTCACTTTACAACTGTAAATAATAGATATAAATGGGGTAAACTCATTTCATAAATGTTTCACTTAGCAACATACATTTTAGACTCGGTCGTGGGTGGTAACTTGAGGACTACCTGTAGTGAATTCTGTATTGTCATCATAAGTTGCGATCAAGGTGCCATGTTAGTAAGTATTATTGGGCTTTGTTGGTATTGCCATCGACTTTACATACATAGAAATTCTTAACAATAACTGAACTGGCAAAATGTTTGCGGAGATTCTGTCCTCCGGGACGTAGTTGTCTCAATGGTGCTTTTATTTTCCACAGTCAACTGGACTCTCTTATAGGCTGGAGATAAGTGGTGGTTTATACTTCCCCCTTCGTGAGGGAGGACTAAATTAAATTAGCAGATTACCTGAACAACCAGTTTAAAGCTACTTGTTATGTATCTTTGAAATCTTATCTATTGTAATCCTTCTCTTTCTCACACTAGCTCTGCAGCAGCCATTGTATGGGCACATTCTCTCTACTCCTGCTCTAAGAATTTCTTGCTAGTAGTGCAATCCAGCCTATTTCCTCATCCAGTGCTATTGTTCAAAGTGACATTCTCCCAAGACACCTTGATTTCTATGAATTGATACATTATGTAAATAGACTGCATTTGCTCATCTTGCATAATTTCATTTTAAATTTTTTGTCAGAGTTATGTGTAGTGAAAAAACCCATTTGGTTCTAAAGTACTGCTTCCTTATAGTGTTTTTCAATGATTTTCATTTTTTAAGATTGCCTTATGTACCATGAAGTTTTTATCAGCTCTTAGCAATTACACAGATTTTCTTTCTACCTGGTCTTCTAAGCCTATACTGATCACTGTGTCCATTCATCTTGCTGCTAGTTGTTCTTTTCTGTATCCTTCCAACTTTCCCAGCATTAGAGCCTTTTTTCTTTCTATCTTCGCATAATATGTCTGAAGTAGGATAATTTGAGCTTTGCTATATGTGCCTTGAGTGAGATTTGTCTGATGATCCATTTGTTTTCTTGCCTGTCTGATGTATTTTCAGGAATCTTCTCCATACCAAAGTTCAAAAGTAGCAAAGGGTCTTCGTACCCTGTTTGACCAAAGTTCATCTTTTGCCTCCATAGAGTGTCACAAAGAATACCATTGCTTGCATTATTCTGATTGTTGTTGGCATCACGGTATCTGAATATTCTTATAGATTTCAAAACATGTTTTCCAAGATTAAAGGAATCAAAGATCCCATTATAAATGCCGGTAGGTCTTGTGATTAAGCAAATCAGAACCAGATTCTTGTGCAGTCGCAGTATGTACCTATGTTAAAGTTCAGCTGGTGGTTTTAGAACTCTTTAAATTGAAAATGTATGTAGCACAATTTCTGTCTTATCAGGCAGCACACATCTCTGTAATCAACAATAAAGCTGCTGTGTTTAGTCTGATTAAATTCATAGATTGTATGAGCAATAACAGTGCAGCCTGTTTTCTGATGGTTCTAAGTTCTTAAATGTTTACCTTGGAACAACTTCCAGCAGACGTGGTTGGTAAATCCACAGTAACTGAATTTAAACATGCCTGGGATAAACATATATCCATCCTAAGATAAAATACAGAAAATAGTATAAGGGCAGACTAGATGGACCATGAGGTCTTTTTCTGCCGTCAATCATCTATGTTTCTATGTTATAGTTTGATCATAGGCACCAGGCTAGAAAGTGGGAGACTCAGAGTTCAAGTCCTGCCTCAGCCATAAAAAACAGCTGAGTGACTTTGGGCCCATCTCTGTGTCTCAGCCCAACCCATCTCACAGGGTTATTTGTTGTGTAGGGCAGTGTTGGCTAACCTTTTTCTTGTCATGTGCTGAACCCCGTCCCCCATTTTGGGCCGTATGAGACACCCCACTCCTTCACCCATGAACCTGCATGGCTGCCCCCCCCATTTCAGGTCTATCAGGCCTCCCTGCAGCCTCCTGGGAGCATGACCCCCCCTCACATGCATGTGGGACTCACCATGCATGCTAATGCATCTCCCACATGCGCCCCTCTCATGCATCCCAAAAATCAGCTGGTGGTGGGAGGCGCACTTCTGCACGGGTGATGGGCAATGGTTTGTGTGCCCACAGAAAAGGCTCTGGTGATGGCTTGCATGCCTGCAGAAAGGGATCAAGTCTTAAGGTTATCTTATCTTGGTGGAAGATGCAGAGGTCAGCTCTGACGGATAGGGCCCCCAATTCGGAGATACGCTGGGTGGATATTGCGGAGACCAGGAATGCCACCTCAAGTGACATATCCCTGAGGCTGGTAGTCTGCAGGGCTCAAAGGGAGGCTCTTGTCAAGGCATGAAATTTCTTGGGAAGATCTCAGGTAGGATACCTGTAGATCGGTGGTGGTGGGGGGGCGCAGGTTGCTGGTGCCTCTGAGAAAGACTCGAACGACAAGATGACATGACAGAAGGCTCTTCTTTCCTCCGCCCAGCCCGATCAATACTGTGACCCGATATTGTAAGGTGCCATGAGTCAGGCCTCTGTCCAGGCCATCCTGGAGGAAATCTAGAACCTGTGAAACAGAAGCTGAGACAGGGTCAATGGAAAGCAGCCTGCATCATTTGATAAAGATTGTCCAGGTAGAATTGTATAATTATGATGGTGCATTGTTTCCTGACCACCTGCATGGTCTAAATGACCTTCGCAGAATATTCCTTCTCTCCAAGTGGGCCTCTTCAAATGCCAGGCAGCCAGTTGGAGCCAAGGAGACTCTGGATATTCCAGGATCCCCTGGCTGAGAGATATCTGCTGAGGAAGAATTCTCCAGAGTGGAGAGGCGAAGAGCTGATGATTTGCGTGGCCAGTGAGGAGCCACCAGGATTATCTCTGCTTGCTCCATGATGACGACTTTCCAAATCATCATTTGAATTAGTGGGAGAAGTGTAAAGGCGTACATGAGCCTGGGAGGCCAGACACACCTGAGAGCATTGGTGCCCTCCGTCCCTGGGAGACAGATCCTCGAGAATAAGTGAAGTAGTTGGGTGTTCAGTGAATAGATCTACCTGAGGAATCCCGAATCAGTGACAAATGTCCTGAAACAAGGTGGGGTGAAGATGCTGCTTGGTATTGTCTACTGTTGTGTGGCTTAGGAAGTCTGCCTCTGTTTAGAGTCCTGGCAATGTGCTCCGCCCTCAGGGAGAGGACAGCCCGTTCCATCTACTGACCTATCAGCTAGTAATCTGCCATGAGGAGTTTGGATCGAGTCCCGCCTTGCCGGTTGAGATGGGCCTTTGCCAATATGTCTGTTTGCATGAGGACGTGACGTCCCTGCAATTGGTTCTGAACGTGCACTAGGGCCAGGTGGATTTCCCTCAACTTGAGCCAATTGGTGCTGTTGGCTAAGTCTTGCTCTGTTCAGCATCCCTGGGCTACCTGGCTGCCCAGGTGAGCCTCTCAGCTGAAGATGTGAGAATCACAAGATCCGGTTCCGTAAAGAAGCTCCCCTTGGTAATAGCTGGAGAGATCCACCAGTGGAGTAACCTCTTGATTTCTAGGGGGACCCTGACCTGGAAGCAGGAATGGGCTGTCTTTGCCTGCTGATATGGCAGCAAAAACCACTGGAGGGTTCTTGTGTGGAAACATGCCTAGTGCATTATTTGTATGCAGGACACCATTTTCCCCAATAGCTGGAGAGGGTGGCTAAGGGGACTCTGGGGTGCTACAGAATGAGTCTCACTAGATCCCTGAAGCTGCCCTGTCTGTCTTGAGACAGGAATACCTGACCCAAGATGGTGTCTATGATGGTCCCTAGATGAGCCAGCCTGGTGAAGGGGAACAGGTGGCTCTTTTGGAAATTCACAAGGAACCTGTGATCTTGCAGGATTTGGATATTCAGTTCAAGATCCCCTAGTGCCCTGATGAAGGAAGGCACCTGGACCAAGATGTCATCCAGATAGCATTGCAGTCTCACTGGGACACGTCTCAGGTGAGCTGCAAAGGCGGCCAAGATCTTGGTGAAGCCCCTTGAGGCTGAGGCGATCCCGAAGGGGAGAGTTCGATACTGCATGTGCCTGCCTGCATAACTCAACCTCAGAAATTTGGGATGTGGAGGTAAGCCTCCGAGAAGTCTATGGATACCAGGAACTCCCCTGGCCAAATTCCCTGGAGGATAGACGCTAGGAAACTCATCTTGAACCTTTTGTGTACCAGATGTATGTTGAGGATCTTTAGATCCGGGATCGCTCTTCATCCCCCCCCCCAAGACTTTGGTACAGTAAACAGGATCGATTAAAATCCCTTGTCTCCACTCGTCCTCTGGAATGATCTCTATGGCCTGAATATCCAAAAGATGTTTTATTGCTTGTTCCATGAGACTTCGCTTGGTGCTGCTGGGGGGGGGGGAGAGAAACTCCAATGATAGGCCGAATCAATTGTGTTCAACATCCAATTGTTGGTGGTAGTTAACAGTCACTGTTAACAGACACTGTTGGACAATATTACTCGGTTTGTCATGTAGATGGTTGAGTGGTTCAGGGTGGGGAATTTTGTAGTGGGTGGGACATTTTATTTTATTTTTTATTCTATTTTTTATTCTATTTTTAAATTTACCTATTCTGATTTTATGTATGGTGGGGCTGGTCTCTGGGTGTCACACGACTTTCAATGCCAATGACAATTCGTTGCTTGACAAGGACAATAAATTTATTATTATTATTATTATTATTATTATTATTATTATTATTATTATTATTATTACAAAGAGGTTTTGCCTGCCCACTATGGGGGCTGGGGAGAGGGGAGAGCTGCTAAGTTATTTCTGATTCCGGAACTGAGAAGAGCTGGTGCCATGAAATGGCTGTTTGCAGAATTGACCTGGCCTGTCATGAAAGGAGGCCCTGTCCTGCTGGTGAGACTACTGGTATGACCAACATTGGGGAGGGTTCTCCTGAGAGCAGTAAAAAGACTGCCTTCCAAAGTAGGGAGTAGGTCTCCTGCCAGCCCTCCTGGTGGAAGATGGGAGGATTTTACATTTTTTGCTGTTTTCTATGAGGAGCGGGTTGAAGGGCTCCTCAAAGAGCATCTATGCGGAATAGGGGGAAAGCAGCCAGATGCCATTTTGTTCTCAGGTCAGTGTTCCAATTGTGGAGCCACAATAAAGGCCTGGAGGTGACTGTGGAGACTAAGGCCTGGGATGTGTACTTGACGGCATTAAAGGGTCGCATCTGCTGAGAGCTGAGTGGCAGTGATAATCTTATTAAGGTATTGATTCAAACAGCTATCTTGAGGGGAGAGCCTGTCCCACATTTCCTGCAGTCACAGGAGAGTTGACCGGTTAAAAAAGAAAGCTCTCGAGATGGCCTGGATGGCCCAGGCAGTTGATTGATGATTTCTCCTATAGGCTGATTCTAATTTCTTATCCTCCAGTTTCAACCCCCACAAAGAATAACCTGCCATGTAGGGGGAGGAGGAAGTTAAATCTGCCACTGGAGTTGTCTATGGGTGGGAGTTGTAGCATTTGGGCAAATGTAGGTGCCATAGTATAAAACCGCTTATCATTGGCACTGGGTGTTGGATTGGATCATTGCTTTTGAAATAATAATGCTGAGAGGAGGACTCAGGTTCAGGAGTGGATTCATCCTCCGATAGGCAGGTGGTAGCTTTTGCCTTATGAAGAAGGGACCTGAATAGTCTAGGAGGGAATAAGCCAGTAAAAGCAGGTGTTTCAGGGAAACCCCTTCATCATCAGATAGATCAGGGTTCTTCAATGCCTCTTATTTTGTGAAAAGGTTCTCGTCCCTGGAGGTGGGGAGGCAGAGCACCTAGGAGGGGTTAGGCTAATAGCCAGCGAGCGCTTGGAATAATACAACAACACGCTGGACGCTGAACGTTGCTGTCTGAGGTCTGGAGCTATGCCCTTGGTGATGGCCTGGGAGATAAGGGCTTGGATCCCGGCAGGTAAGTTGCTTAAATGGTTATTAGAGTACCTCACAGCACTTGCAGGAGCTTCCTCCCATTCAGACTCGTCAGAATAATCATGCTGAGGGTCCGATGGGAGCCTGGCAGGCCAAGGGGTCTTTACCTCCAGCCAGATGTCTGCATTCTTTAGAAATCATGTGTGTTGCAATGTAGCATGCATGTTAGAATAGGATCGTATTATATTATATATATCTGGACCTCTAGCATAAAATGCTCTGCTTACCCTGATTCCATTACAGCCAGGATAGGACGGAATTAACTTGCTTAAGTCTGCATTTCTGGTGGAATTTGCAACAGGAAGACAACTGACCATAAAACGGTTCAATAAACATCTCCCTGATAAACAAGTATACAGTACATCACTCCAAACAGGACGTTATACGATCAAAGGGGGAAATTTACATTGCCTGAAGTAAACAGGATGAGACTGTGATAAAAGACCTTGACCACGGTAAACAGGAGATTGGTTGTGAGGCTTCAAATAAATTAGGTGTGAGAAACATTTGCTCAAAGGAAATTATTCAAGGAAATTGTTTGTGATATCTGGGGAAAGGAAGGACTCAAAGATATGTCATGTTTGTAGTTATGTTATTGGATGTTTGTATATCACTTGACATGTACGTGTAATTATTCCCATTTGCATATGCCCCCAATAAAAGGAGATGCACAGCTCAATACTGTGTCACATCACCCAGAGAGAAAATGTGTCCAAGTCTTCGTTCTAGGATTGGCGTTCGTGAGTGACCCCCCCTTGGCTGGGTTGCTCTAAGTCCCTCTGAAGACATTGCTCCCCTCAGGGACTTTGCAGCACCTCACATGTGGGCTTTTGGAGACAAGGCCTGTTAAGAACTCACTGGATGCTCCTGCACAGAGGGAGTAGAAACGGAGTGATCCCTGCAAAGGGATGTGTATTCTTTAGCTGCCTGTGGCCCTTTAGCTGGATCAGGTTTGTCCTTACACTTGGAAGACTTTATGGCCTCCTTTGACTTGTCTGAGGCCTTTCTGGGGACAGAAGCCTCTTGCCTGCTCCATGTAGGGGAACAATCTGCCATTATGGAGAACAAGGTCGCCAACTGAGACTCAGGAAGCCCTGGGTACTGACAGAGTCAAAGGGTCCACCTGGACGGCCTGTCCAAACCTGCTGAGCAGCCACATGATGAGGCTGAAGGTGTAGTAATATTAGGCCGCACCTGGGTATGGACTCGCTTGAGAAATCTGAGGCCGAGGCTTTTTCTAGTCAGTACCCAAAACAAATTCAGCGAGTCTGATAAGCAGCACACATTCCTTTACGCAGAATCCAAAGTAACTGAACACAGGAAGTAATTAGAAATCCCTGCATCGGATTTGTCCTCATGATTGCACTTGACCTGGATGTAATCTTAAGGGACCTTAAGTTGGAATTGATTGTCATGAGAACCAAAAAGCATCTGAGAGAATAAATCAACTTCCACATCTTATTTCTTTAGCGTAGAGTCACATTTATTAACAAAGCCAATTTGGATTCAGCATGTTTCATTCTAACTTAAGGTCCCTTAAGATTACATCCAGGTCAAAAGCTCATCTCCCATCCCCACACCCACAAGTGCAATCATGAGGACAAATCCGATGCAGGGATTTCTAATTCCTTCCTGTGTTCAGTTACTTTGGATTCTGCATAAAGGAATGTGTGCTGCTTGGCATAAATCTCTCACTCTCTCACCCCCGTTCTTTTCTTACTACCAAAACTGTGTCAGGCCAGCCTTTGACTTCACATATTAACCTTGGGCCTGACACCCTGCTGATCTGAGCCTGAGAGAAGAGCTGAGAAACCAGATGTGGAACTTAGGTAGTCTTGTAAGATTGGTAGATGTAAGGGGCCGATGTAATCGAGGTTGTATGAAATAGCTGCTTCAGGCTCTAAAATGGCCACACAGTCTTGGCTAAGGTGGGGGCATATTATGGCTGCCCAAGGCTCCCCAAAGGCCACTACAACCTTGAGTAAGGCGCGAGCAAGGACCAGGTTATAAGACATTTCAAAGGGCTCTGTGGACCCAGAGCAAGCAGCTTCACTGGCAGTCTAATGAAATCTCCAGTGGAATTAACTGCCAGTGGAAAACAAATGTCACTAAGTGAAATGGTGCCTTGTTCAGTGCCTGTGTGCCAAAGTCTGAATTTGTGACCTTTGAGAAGACCCTAGACACACTGAGCCACGGTAGAATCATGTAGAAGCGGAGTTGCCAACGGCTAAAGGTCAATAGAGTCGCACAGTGGAAGAAAGCCTCCTTCGGACTAGTTTTAATGCCTCTAAAATGGCCACTGAGGCTCATGCAGCTGGAAACAAGGCTATGGCCAGAGATGTACTTGTCTGATGGGAAGTTGCCTGAGGTCCAGTAACAGTGTCAGAGTCCAAAATTGACAGGGCGTGGTGGCAAAAAACCAACCGCTGCTGAATGTCCGAAGGGCTTGCTGGCTTGAATTGTCCCTCAAAGGTCTTAATTTTTTTAATAAGAATAGGGAATAATTAGGAGTGGCCGATATAAAAAGAATAAACCTGATGGTTTTACTAGAGAGGAAACTGCCAAGATGACTGTGTCAGATCTGACTGAGTTGGAAACTGGATGTGCAGAGCGGCATGACTGAAAGAGTGACCGAAAAAACATACTCAGTAACTGGGCAGATCAGATTGTAGCAATCTGTTCCTGGACTATTTCACAACCTTTCAGAACATTGGGTCTAACTTAAACATATATTCAGAATTCACTGTTCTAATAAAACAGGCTGTAAGAGATCTGTATCAATCTAGTCCGGTGATGGCGAACCGTTTTTTCCTCAAGTGCCAAAAGCGTGTGTGTATGCTATGATTCATGTGTGAGGACCACACCTATTATTCAATGCCTGGGGATGGCGAGGCCCTCTGGAGGCCTGAAACAGCCCATTCCCCAGCCTTAGGTATCTCTAAGAAAGTCCAATACCTGCCAAATAAGTTAAATAATTCAAATATGAAATAACAATTTTTGGCATATATGAGATTTTTGGATTTCATCTCAAATAAATTTTCCCCTGGTTCATTCCTGAAGCAATTTATTAGATTTCATGCCAAAGTTGCAGCCACGTTCATTTATTTTTGAAGCTGGTAGCAAGGCAAAACATCTTGCATATTAGGAAGCAACTGAATCTCAAAATACAGTGCATTTTTTTATTTAGCTGAGTTCTCATTTGTTCTGTGAAATAACACATAATTATTAGTCTCTATAGTTTCACAGATCAGTCCTGCAGTCTGTTTTCAAGGAAATTCAGATATAAGAGGGAGGAAAGCAAGTCACAATAATCATATAAGCCTGCAAAGATAATATTGCTCTGTCCCCTATGCTTGATAACTGTCTTATTAAAAAGAATGTAGCAATTTGTTTTAAAATATTTATTGTATTTCTTATTTGCAGCTTTTTATACTAACATGTGATCTACATTTTGGAAACTGACATCTTTAAAGAAAGATTGAGAATAATTTGTAATAATTACTGTGGACTGAAACAGATAGTACAGTAGATAAATATTCTAAGCCGTGAAGGAAAGTTTCCTAAAGTTTGGTATATTGTTAGAGTTGTAAGAGGTCATTTTTTTTTATTTTTAGCAATATTTGGCTACCAAAATTAGAAAAAAGCTGAAAAGAATACTGGTGTTTAAAGAACAGGAAGTATAAAAAGAAATACTATAGAGTGCAATGTAAAACAATACAATACCACAAAGTTGCAAATAAATATGACCTTTAATGTACAATATCAGTTTACTAAAACAAAATAAAAAACTAACACCTTTATTTTTAAACAAATAACCATTTGCTGTTTTGGGATAAAAAAATTACACTGGGGATTCCATGGTTTATAAAACCTTATATTTTATATTTTTCGGATTTATATTAGATTTTAAATTTTGCACAAGGGAAGGCGGTCTTTTAGTTCTATAGGTTGAACTTCCTTTCACACGTTCTCCTTTCAAATGAACAATGTATGGCAGCAGAGGTGGTTGACGTATAGTTACTAGTGTTCCTTCAGGAGTATAGCATCTTAATTGCATCTTGTTATTTGAAGGAGCCGTGACAGCAACCCAACCTAAAGAGAGGAAATACATTGCTTTATTACTAAACAAATAAAAACCTCTTAATTTGATTTACTGTGAACTTCAGTTTGAGTGATGAAACATAGAGTCATATTAATTTCCACATTAGGACCAAAAGCAAGAGCTATTTTCAAAAATCTTCAGTGTTTATCCCCAAAGCCTTCATAATAATACTTGACAATGTTAACATAATCAAAAGACCAAACATTAGTCTTAAGTATTAAAAGTTATTTTTCTTTATTAATGGAAACAGTATTCTGAGAACAGGTTGCTCCCTTCATGTGGTGCACTAGGCAGATCTAAAAGATTGCAGCACTCTCTTTTTTCAGGTATGGGATTGAAAACCAATGGAAACCACAAAGACAATTTATAGGAGAATGTTCCTAATCTTTAAAAAAATAATCCTGTTTCCTGTTGATGTGAATGTGCTAAATTCATAGAGAAGTGTAAGCAGCTGCTACATACAATAAATTCTACTGAAAGGGGAAAAAAACTGCTCAGTGACATAAAATTCTCTCCCGCCAAACAACTAGCAACTTGGGCATTCTGCTTGAACTTCTTTCAGAATTATTTGCTGAAGAGAAGAGAGTGTAAGAGAGTAAAAGATTGGATCGCTTTTGACTGCAATCCTCTCTGGAGTCACATTGTGAGAAAGATATCCTTTCATTCCAAAAAGTGGATCCTTGTTGAATAATGGTAATTGGGATTAGTCACTATGTCACTAAGTGATATGGTCATATAGCAGGATGTCACTTGCTGTGATGTCATAACTGCAAGCCAGGCACCTGAGCACCCAGATTGTGATTACATGACCTTCATGCACTGCTAAGGCCAACAATTTCACAGACTGTTAACCCCTCCTCCAAATGGTGGCTGAATCGTTGTAACCTAATCACTAATTATAATAGGTCTCCTATTTAAAATAAAATTTGAGGATGTTTACCAGCAGATGACAGCTTTATGTCAGCTATTGCTTCATTTGTCCCAATTCCTTCCAGCATCACTTCCTTAGGAACAAGTGGTGGAAATTCATTCATTCGTTCTTCACCTCCCATTGGAATCTTGGGTTACAAATTAGAAAGACAGTCTAGTCTTTTAAATAATAAAAATTAAGATTCATCTGACAAAGCTAATCAGCACGTTGTACACTAAGCAATAATACTTTAGTAATTTTCATATGTATATATAAATAATACCAGATATTATTTATAATCAATTTCTGCCTTCAGTTTCATAATTTAGTAAAAGCAAAACAATAAAAGTAGAAAGCAAAAGAAACAGAAAAAGTTGGAAGCCCAGTGATTTAAAAAAGCACTGAAATTGTAAGGGTGTCTCTAAAAAAAGATTTAGGTGAGGCAGAAGGTGATGAGTGGTAGGTTTTTAGGTGAGCAAAACTACAGCTGAATACACATGGATAAAAAAGGCAGAAGATAAGATTAAAGAATTTCAGAAGCTTTTAAAATGATAGAGAAAAGGATAATGAAAAAGATGGACAGATATCCAAGATATGGCTGAAGTGATCAGAGAAAAATGAAAATCAGTTAACAAAATGAAAAAAATGAGACAAATAAAGTGTATGAAATAAACATTATAATATGCCAGACACAAAATAAAGTAGATATCCCAAACAGCAAATGTGATGAATACTGAAAGATAAAGAGGACTGATAAATTAAATTCTCTACTTAAAAGTGTTGCAAAATAATATATCATGTTGTTGACACAGATGTTGATTCTGACAAGAGTATATCCCAAGACTCCTTTTACCACTGGTAGCCTCAAATTTGGGAAATTGGGCCAACTGTATGAGATAACCAGGTTGATCCAAGATTGGATCAAATGCATCATCAGGTTGGAGTCTCTACACTCCTGTAAGAAACCTAACTCCAATCTCCCTTAACTTATCTGGTGCCAATTCGTCTTCACTGTTAATAGTTCAGATTTGTGTGTATAAAACTTGTAGTACTTTTGAATTCTATCCTAGTTCCTGATTTCTTCCATTTGACACTTATCCTACCATCTTGTGAAATCAAATGAATAACCCCAAAAGAAAAATCAAGGTTAAACTGCAGTGTTTATCACACAACACGTGCTGGTAGGACTTACTGCTAAGAATCGTGAGAGAAACCCTATCCAACAAAGGGATGCATTCATTTTTATACATCCCAGAAAGATGGGATGCCCCGAAAACATAAACAGCAGATTATGTCAACATACATATTCATAAGAATCTCAGGTTACTATAGATAATGGACCTCAGGTTACTATCTGAAAGAAGGGGGCAATATGAGAATGTCAAATGTCAAAAATAAATAAATAAATAAAAATATTGCAAATGTATAGGATTGTCCTAAAAAGATTAACGAGCTGGCCTTATAGTTCTATCAACTTGCTTTAATCAATTCAACTCATCTAAGAATTGGTTTTCCTCACAGTCCAACATATAATTAAGTTAGAAGAAATGAACTAAATTTGCTTACACTTGAAACTTGTCTTTGAATTAAGTTGTTTATTGGTTAAAACTGCCAATTTCAACAGAACACGCAATCCCGTTAAGTATTTCATAAGCAGAGAACAATCCATGGGGAACATTTCAATATTTACCAAAGGACTGCATCTTGGCAGTGGAGAGAGTTCATTTTCTACATAAAAGATGAGTGTCAATGAGCCTACTTAGTGACTGTTTCTTTGTATTATATTTTACCTGGAACTTACATAAAAGCTGCTTTTTACCATCTTTCTTTCCAGAGTTTGGAAAGACACAATGTGAAAAATTATTATCATTTGGCATAAAGTGGAAGACCACCAAGATAGGGAAAAACTTGTTTGAGACAACACAGTCATGGTATTGTCTAACAGCAGAACAAAGCTTCTCTTGTCCAAGTCCCAAGAGGCATAATAATGAATGTCTGTGAACGGAGAGAATCACGAAGTTCAACAGATTCTCCAGTCCGTGTACGTACGTGCTGGCTTACCTTTAGTAGTGTTTGACCTGCATGCTTTTGATAGATAGCATCTGCCTTTTCTGTAACAGTAATATGCACCGGCAACAAATTACAGGCCAGCACAGAAAACCAGGAGGGCTGATTCCCCTAAGGAATGAAAGTTTGAAAATTAAACTACAGTGTTCCCTCGATTTTCGCGGGTTCAAACTTCGCGAATCGACTATACCACGGTTTTTAAAAAAAATTAATTAAAACATGAGTTTTTTTCTATACCACGGTTTTTCCTGCCCGATGACATCATATGTCATCACCAAACTAATATTTTTTGCAAATAAATAACAAAAAAAATAATTATTATTGTTAATAAATAATTATGTTCATAAATATCAGGATCACTAAGTGTCTTATTCAATGATGAGTACCAGTAATAATGGTGAGTAAATGGTTGTTAAGGGAATGGGAAATGGTAATTTAGGGGTTTAAAGTTTAAAGGGATGGCTTTTGTCCATAGCCAAAATGGTGCATTTACTTCCGCATCTCTACTTCGCGGAAATTCGACTTTCGCGGGCGGTCTCGGAACGCATCCCCCGCGAAAATCGAGGGAACACTGTATTTGAAAAATTCTACAGTATTTCTTAATTCAATTAAATTTTAAAAACCAACTTTATTAATTAGTGTAAAGAGAACTTAGCTTCTGAAGGCTGTTAGTCTACTATAATAAAGTGAATGAACTTCAGAGCAAAACAATAGCATTTTAGTCCCCACCGTTGAATTATTCAACTTTTATTGGAATAATGTAGTCTTAGTTTATTATACCATATTACCCTATTTAAAAATGAAGTAATTAGCTTAGGGGTTGTTTTATTTTTTTGAGGAAAAACATGTCATCTAATTCATATGGATGAAGACCAAACAATTTTAAAGCAATACAAGAAACTGAAGTAATGAATAAAATGATAGTTCCAGAGTCATAACAAGTCATAGTCTGGTATTCCATCCTTGTTCTTCCCTTTACATTTTCTCATTCACAGCAAAAAGCTGTTATCTTACCAAGATAATAATTTGATAGATCAAAAGGGAAGGCTTAATTCCTTTTCTAGTGAGAAAGCAGGGCCCCAAAAACATTCTTTTTTTGGCATTTGGGATAAAACTTTCAGTTATGGGAATTCACTTCAGCCATATGGCAGTGCCAACTATATTGCTTGGAATCACATAACCAAATTTAATCCATTCTGTGACCGGATGCTTAAGTAGAAAAGTTTGTAAGAAGAAGCAATTTTTCCCATGGGAATCAATGTAAAAGCAAATAATGCATGCAAATCAATTACGAAAGTCCAAAACTTTAAGGCTTAAAAAGAAAAGAAAAGCGGCAACCGGAGGAAGCGGCGGGTGAGAGGGGATTTTGGCAGCAAGATGGGGCGGAGGAAGCAGTGTTTGAGAGGTGATTTTGGAAGCAAGATGCGCGGCGAAGAAAGCGGCGGGTGAGAGGTGATTTTGGAAGCAAGATGGGGTGGCTGCAACAAGTAGAAGAAGCGGCGGGCGAAAGGGGAAAATGGCAGCGAGATAGGATGAAGGAAGCGGTGTGCGAGGGGATTTTGTCAGCAAGGTGGGGCAAAGGAAGCAGCGTGTGAGAGGTGATTTTGGAAGCAAGATGGGGTGGCTGCGGCGAGTAGAAGAAGCGGCGGGTGAAAGGGGAAAGTGGTAGCGAGATGGGGCGGAGGAAGCGGTGGGGGAGAGGTGATTTTGGAAGCGAGATGGGGCAGCTGCGGCGAGTAGAAGCGGCAGGCGAGAGGGGAAAGTGGCAGTGAGATGGGGCGGCTGCGGAGAGCTCCTCGGATGCGCCGTTCTCTCTCCTCCGATGCCTTTGCACTTCACCGTGATGGTAGCAGAAGGTATGGGGGGAGTGCAGGCCCCACACGCCAAAGCCTGGCTCCAGTTCCCTTGCGATCATTAGAGCCTGCAAACTTAAAAGCTCTTGTTTTGACTGCTGCTCGCAGCAGCAGCTGAGAGAGAAGCAAGGGTTTGTAAGTGGAAAATGGTTCATGAGAAGAGGCAAAAAAATATTGAACACCCGGTTCATATCTAGAAATGTTTGCAAGTGTAGGTGTTCGTAGGTAGCGGTACCACTGTACTGAGATCCATTTTCCCTATTCTGTTAATTCTCTGTGTGGAATGCCTCTTTATAGACATGATTCTATATGACACTTTGGGAGGGTTGGTGTGTGGTTATCACTGACCAAAGCTACTACGCAGTACATTCATTACAGGTTTTTGGAGTGTATTAAACATCCTTAGAGAAATCTTGCATATCTATTATAATCTGTGCAGGATTATGCTGCATCTGCAAAAGTCTTTGTCTATTTTGCAATGCCTATTGAATGTTGAGGGGGAAACCCAGGTTACTATCTTGCAAAGGTAGGTTAGGGACACTCTCTAGAACTGCCACAACCCTTTCTCCTCACAAAAGGGTATGTCTGGCTGTTTCTATGACTTCCTTCTTCCAGATGGTATGACTGGTATATATTTGGGATTGTTCTATTGTCTGTCTTCTGTACTGCCCCCACCCCCACCCCTCAACCTTCTTGCAGGTGTGTACTTTTCTGGTCTTCACTTGAAATTCACTTGTGATTGTTGTGAGCCGCCCAGAATCCTGTTGGAGTTAGGCGTCATATAAATATCACAAATAATTTCTGCATGTGGAATTCCTGCTGTTGCTACTCTGTGGTAGCTGGTGAGGTCTACACAAAAGTATTGTCCAACTGTTGCTTCAAAACATCTTTTTTCCCACTTTAGAAAAAAGTGGGAACCTCATTGCATGTTCTCCTTTGGTTAGACACTCTCTGGAGAAGCTTGCCAGAGAATACAGCAGTCAGTGTCTTCAGATGCCACAAGTCCTTCCATACACACAGAGATGGGACATGATTAGTCATGAAGTCAGGTGGTTAATTTCGGTTTCCCTGTCTACTATGTGATTTTTCTTTTTTAAAAACTAGTTCTGTTCTGTGGCTTGATTCTCTCCTTTTCCCCACTATTTTTTAACTGGCTGCAGTGGTTGGAGTGAATGGGATGCACCGAGAAAGTAGAACCCATTCAGAAGAGCGCTTCCAAAGGGACAGAGAGGAAATTTTTGTCTGTAAACTTCTGTAATCCAGAGGCCAATCCAATCAATCTGTTTTGGCTTCTTTGGTTCAGAGTGATTCCTGCAAACTAGATTTCAACACAGAATGCAAGAAGAGAACACTGGACTAGGAGACTTTAATGATTCTGAAAAAGAAACGGCTATATTCAAGTCATTCAACCAGCAAGCCCTTTCCGCCATCAACTTTGATAAGGTGGAAATTACCCTCAAATAGTCCAAATATTATCTTGTTCTATACATAATCTACACTAAGTTCAGAATTCCCATTAGAACTCTTACCTGTAAATAATCTATACGTCCCAACGCCCCCAAAAATAGAGTCATTCCAGGTTTAAGTATAAATGTCCTCGGAACAATGGCAAAGGTTGGCAAAACACATTTTATTTCTTTTTCTGTCAGGAGATTTAAAACCTAAAAGAAAATCAGAAAACATATGGAAATTAGAGGCTGAAATATTAAAATATTATGAGGGTTCATAAATAGATGGCATGTTGGATGAGGCTAAAATATAGGAGCATTGATGAACAGTACTCATACGGACTCATGCAATAGGCTTAGGACCAGACTATCTACGGGACCAACTCATGCCGCATACTTCCCAGAGACCAATCAGATCCCACAGGGTTGGCCTTCTCCGGGTCCCTTCAACTAAACAATGCAGGTTGGCTCTCCTTGGGGGAGAGCCTTCTCTGTGGTGACCCCACCTCTTTGGAATAAACTATCCCCCGATATCCGTACTGCTCCCATCCTACTGGCCTTCCAAAAGACCTTGAAGACCTGGCTTTGCCGGCAGGCCTAGGGACAGGCCTAGGGAGAGTAACATCGATGGCAGAATTATGATTTCTTTGATATGTACAGTATGTGTGTATGAGTGTATATTGAAGTTTTGGGGTTTTTTTTTAAACTGATGAGATTAATGGGTTTTTTATTGTTTTGACTATTCTTATTTGACTTCTATTACATTATTGTTTTTTTCTATTGTTGTAAGCCACCCTGAGTCCCCTTGGGATTGGGTGGCATATAAATCAAATAAATTAAATTAGATTAAATTCTTAATACTACTGATGGCAAGATGATACTTGTGTAGCTGCTCTTCAGGTGCTGTAATGCCTACTTTACTTAGTTACGATTGAATTAATGAGAATTTTAATCCAAGTGGCCATAATCCAAAAATGAATATGCACACTAGAGATGTACTGTAATTCCCTTCAGCCTTTAGTGCCAAAATAATAATACTACAGCATTCTGCTTTCCAAATAATGCACAACCAAATTCAGCACGCTGAAAGATAATAGTCGATCAGCAGTTTTACAATAATGCAGGGCAAAATTTTTTAAAATCATAGGCAGTTTCTGAAAGCCTAGTGTTTACCTTTCAATGCAATGAGATGAGGATAATTAAACATTTCACTGAACAGCTGCCACTCAATAAAAGTGAGCAAAGTAATTGTTTGGAAATCTTCTTGGCTCAGAATGGTGTTATATTTGCACACCTAAACTCATTGACATTGTTTGGCACTAAGAACTGCTATGGAGTGAAAGGAAAGAAAAACACTCTAGTATGTCTGATTGGCTTCCATGTAAGCACGTCTTTGCATTGTGCCCAGTTTCTTCTAAACTATATTGCATTTTATATTACGCTAACAATCAAGTTAAATGTTGGAAAATGTTTAAACATTTTTTCAAAAAGCTATGATTTGAAGTTTGAAAAATGGTAACAGTAATCTGGAAATAAAAATCAGGATTAAAGACAAGAAAAGGTATAATATGGATATTATTTCTAACACCATCTTCTGTTAAAGGTTGTAAACATATCTGAGGCAGAATCTCCCTCTTTTTCCCATAACAGCCCTATAAGATAGGTTGAGCTGAAAGTGACTGACTGGCTGAAAGTCAGTCAATCAGTCAGTCAATACTGTATATAAGTGTGTGTGTGTTTATGTCTGTGTGTACATGTACTACTGTTGTGGCATTTGGAAAGTTATTTTCTCAAAAATTAGATTATTTTTAAGCACATTAAAAAGTACCTTTCAACAATTAAGTTCTTTTTTCCATAATTTATGTTCCTGTTCTGTCTACATATGGTGATACTGTAATAAAACTTCATTTCTTCACTTTAAAGAATTCTCTTCCAATCCAGAAAAACTGACTATATAAGACTCAAATAATTTATTCTTGGTGAAGGTGACTGAAAGTGGTAGGTTCATAATAAAGCCTGAGCAAAAACCTATATAGAGATGAGGTATGCCAACAAATCAATGGGGATTGTGGCCCTTGAACTATAAAACAGTTTTTGAGGGCAATTATTTTGGTATTCTTTTGGACCACCTGACAACAATGGCATTTGAGTGTATTGTATTACATTGGTCCTATTCTTTCTTCCCTGTTAACCTTTCTTGGTTTTATACAGTTCTTGATTACAGTTCCTTCTTGTCCTTTGTTTTATTCAACATTTACATAAAACCAGCTGGATATATAATGCCATCAATATGTCTGCTAGCAGTATGGACTACCACTTAGTATCAATAGATGAATTGAATAAAAATGAAATACACCTAAAATTAAATCCAGATAGAATAGAAATACTATTAGAAGAAAGTTAGGTTTAAGATGTTTTAAATGGGCTGCAATACACTCAAAACCTCAGGTTTATAACTTTGAAGTACTTTGATCTTTTGTTATTTCTGCTTTAAGCTAATGGTAAAAAGCCCATGAATAGTACAAAGATTTTTTCCATATTTAGTCTTTCTTGAATATTTTGAACTTGGCAATATTTAGCAAATTATTAAATAACTAGCTTACAGCAATGATGATGATAAAGGATAATTGGTGAAAATCTGACTTATTGAAAAGTGGCTGAAAACCTAAAATGATAGAATTATAGCAGCTTTGCTTCTATATGGCTGACCTGGCTGCTATATTGTAATTTGTACAGCATTTTGTCATATTTCCTCGTACATACTATTTTGGTGCATATTGCTACTGAAGATATCCTACCTGGATTCAGAATTCAGTGATCTTCGGTAAATATTGCTGGGTCTTCAACCTTTTCTTTGAGGGAAGGTTATTGAGATGGTTGCAGTAAAACAACTACTGACGCCCTAATGAAATGGATTACCTAGATCTATTTCAGTCAAAATTAAAAACTGAAAATGGGATACAGAAGACAATGACAGGACCCAGATGAGGGAAGTATATTATTGCATTGAAATGCCTTATGGCAGGGGAACCCAACCGATTCCAGGCTACGCAAGTGGCTTGTGTGCGAAGGTCCATTTGTGGGAGCTGCATATGGGAGCACCTACTATGTGCGCAAATGGAGTTGTGCGCGCTCGCATGGAATCATTCCTTCTCCCGCCACTGCCAGTTTGTCAAGCCGAAAATGTTGGAGTCCGCTGCCTTATGGGACTGGAGTTTGCATACATTCTTTGCAAGGGTTTTGTTTCTTCCTCAATGGGCAGGTACATCAGTTTATGTAGGGGAAACTAGATGCTCCATAACTAAATAGCATAAAATCCACGCTTCCATCATTATCTTTGGAATAATGTATAGAGAAAAGGGGAAGCATTTCTCATACACCTTTACAAAGCACAGCAACTGTACAACTATAACTTTGTAAGGCTTTGATAAGAGCATGTATGTAACTGAAATTTCACATTTAATACTCAGTGCAAGCTGTTTAAATCTAAATGCTAAATTAATTTAGATGTTTATTTAAAAAAAAATTGATTATATTTCTATAAATAGTTGTGTTATTTATAGCTGGATTCTTTTTTCACAAATGCTCCAAGTAGTCCAGACATTCCATATATGAAATACATTTTCAGCTCGATACTAGATTTAAAAAAATTAAGATCTCAAGCTGTTGAAAAAGTGGTTTCATTTCTGTTTTAGATATCAAATAAATTTAACAGTATACTCACACATTTATCTTTTATAATCCCTGGTGTGTCGTAAAACCAACGACAATCTTTCACTTCATTATATGTCAATTCAATTTTTTTGGTATCCGCTTTGGATGGAGGGGGGGGTTCTTCCTCCATGCTAATAGACAATGCCTCAAAATCAAAATCGACTTCAATTTTTTTCTCATCTTTTTTTGGTTGTTTAAAGGTTCTTCCAATTCTTCCTGTATCAAAAATAGAAAGATGCACAGGTAGATTAGATTATTCATGATACATTGTTCTAAGGCTAGCAAATACAATTCAACCAAAAATTAACAATTAGACTGTGTACATCCATTAGGCTTTAGGCTAGAATACTTTTTTAAACTTTAATGTAATGTATTATGAAAAATCAACCAATTCTTTATTCAATAAATTAAGATTAAACAACCCACTGTTTTAAAGTAAAGTAGATGCTAAACACAAGTCTCTCATTCTGTAAATTCTGACTCCCTTCCACTGTATTTTCTAAACATTCATCATATTTTTTAACCTTCTGATGAGTGAACTAAAAAATATGGGCAGGAGTCTACATTGTATTTTTTTCTTTAAACTCATACTTACCTGGCTCAAAAGACTGTGGAACTAGTAATAACAAAGATTATATATTAATGGAATCTGCCCTGGTAAATCTTAGCTTGTAAATAGTGATACCTCTACTTAAGAACTTAATTCGTTCTGTGACTAGGTTCTTAAGTAGAAAAGTTTGTAAGAAGAAGCAATTTTTCCCACAGGAATCAATGTAAAAGCAAATAATGCGTGCAAACCCATTAGGAAAGAAATAAAAGCTCAGAATTTGGGTGGGAAGAGGAAGAGGAGGAGGAGAGTCGCTGCCAAAGGAAGAAGGTGAGGTGAGGGGAATATTAAAGCTTAAAAAAAAAAAGAGGGACTCTGAGGTGATGAGGAGCACGCACCTCCCATACACCCAGCGCGAGGCTGCCTCCCATACACTGGGCCAGAGAGAGAAACCCAGGCGGGCAACAGGGGGGAACCACCCGCTCCTTTGACTGAAAGGTGGCTGCTGCTACTACCTGCTTCCTCTTCCTTCCCGTGCTTCCTTCCCCTCTCATCTTGCTTGCTCGCTTTGTAGTTGGCGCCTTTCCTTCACTGTGGTGTTTCCTCGGTTTGGCTGAAGCGCCCCCTTTTGTCTTTCCGTGCCCAGACACTCCAGGAGGCAACCTCACGCTGGGTGTACGGGAGGCAGCGCGAGGGAGTCATCACAGCGAAGTGGTTTACTGTATTCCATCTCCAAGCGCCCAGAGAAAGGAAAATGCTCCGTTTGCTCTGGGCTTCCAAAGACTCCTTAAGTGCCACTGAAAGGCTGCTCTGGCAGCCCAGAAAAGCCCGAGATGGCTGGGATTAAAGGGGGAATGGCAGGAAACTGGCCGGGCCTTTGTGCCGCTCTCAAATTTCCTGGGAAATTTTTCCAGGCTCGGGTTCTTAAGTAGAAAATAGTTCTTAAGAGGCAAAAAAATCTAGATTTTTCTAGATAAGAACACCCGGTTCTTATCTAGAAAAGTTCTTAAGTAGAGGCGTTCTTAGGTGGAGGTACCACTGTATTCTTGTAAAGATTTTCATGGTATACAATAGGTGTAATATCTTCCAGATTCAAGGTTCTTTCTATATGTAAAAATATTGTAAAAATATCTGCTTTGGAAAATTATTTATTTTGGACATTCAGATAAGTTTCCAAATTGATAATTTTTTTAATTTCTGAATCAATTTAGAAAAATCTGGTTCTCCAAGTGCATAGGAGTATTTAAACTATTTAAATTTGGAGCCACCTAATTTGTTTTTTTAGATGGATTTTCTAGTCCAACTCAAAATGATGGCCTTGGCCTGACAGATCCATTTTAGATATGCAACAATATCTGCATTTAATTTATCTCTGCATTAAATATCTGGACAGCCTTGGAAAGATCTATTAAATATTTGTGTGTTGCAGCACTTGAACAATTCCCAAAGCCCCCACCCACCTACTAAGTATCCTTGCTTTTTGAGAATATTCAGCTGCTTTTGTTCATGTGTACTGAGGTCTTCTTCACTTTTCTCTGAATCTTCCTTTAGCCTTTCTTGCCTCCTGAGTATTCTGTAAGGCGTAGGATTAATAATTGGAAATTTCAGGAGGTTCAATGTAGTGCCTAGAAGAAAACAAATAAAAAACCCCAATCCATAAATTTCCATGGTTGATCTATACAAAACTGGCAAAGAATTAAGATATTAGAATAGGTTTAAACAATATAAGTCACAAAATTGTTATGAGGCATACAGTTTTTATTCATGTCAGAAAATGAATTTGTGAAAGAAATTGCAGCTACAGGAGGGCCCTATTAAGAAAATGAAATAATGGATAGCAATTAAGGTTAAAAGGAGAAATATTAAGTCAATAAATTCCTACTTCAAATCCTGCTCAACCATGATTA
Organism: Erythrolamprus reginae; assembly: GCF_031021105.1. Classification (NCBI taxonomy): domain Eukaryota; kingdom Metazoa; phylum Chordata; class Lepidosauria; order Squamata; family Dipsadidae; genus Erythrolamprus; species Erythrolamprus reginae. The sequence continues at coordinate 226,363,377 of NC_091951.1, read as the reverse complement.
AGCAATATAATATGGGTTTATCTTACACCATTCAAATGTATTACAAAGCATACATTATCATTATATCCACAAATTACTATATCACTATACTATATCCATTATAATTTTCCCTGTTTGATGATTCCAAGTTCTGTGGCTAGTGATATCAATAGAATAGAGATGGAAATATTTTTGCTTCCTATTTTGTTCATTAATCCCCTCTTCTAAATAAACAATTCCAAAAGGTTACTACTTCTACAGCAAAACTGAAAATGGCATGATGGGAAACATGTGCAATAGGGTTGATATTCCTGGAGGCGTCTGTAATATGGTAAATGATTTAGCTTTACTAGATAAATGGTCTAAGCAATGGAAACTGCAGTTTAATGTTTCCAAATGTAAAATAATGCATTTGGGGAAAAGGAATCCTCAATCTGAGTATTGTATTGGCAGTTCAGTGTTGGCAAATACTTCAAAAGAAAAGGATTTAGGGGTAGTGATTTCTGACAGTCTCAAAATGGGTGAACAGTGCAGTCAGGCGGTAGGGAAAGCAAGTAGGATGCTTGGCTGCATAGCTAGAGGTATAACAAGCAGGAAGAGGGAGATTATGATCCCACTATATAGAATGCTGGTGAGACCACATTTGGAATACTGTGTTCAGTTCTGGAGACCTCACCTACAAAAAGATATTGACAAAATTGAACGGGTCCAAAGACGGGCTACAAGAATGGTGGAAGGTCTTAAGCATAAAACGTATCAGGAAAGACTTAATGAACTCAATCTGTATAGTCTGGAGGTCAGAAGGAAAAGGGGGGACATGATCGAAACATTTAAATATATTAAAGGGTTAAATAAGGTCCAGGAGGGAAGTGTTTTTAATAGGAAAGTGAACACAAGAACAAGGGGACACAACATGAGAAAATATTATTTTACTGAAAGAGTAGTAGATCCTTGGAACAAACTTCCAGCAGATGTGGTAGATAAATCCACAGTAACTGAATTTAAACATGCCTGGGATAAACATATACCCATCCTAAGATAAAATACAGAAAATAGTATAAGGGCAGACTAGATGGACCATGAGGTCTTTTTCTGCCGTCAGACTTCTATGTTTCTATATCCATCTTACCCAACTTTAAATTAAATAATCCTTGGAATTATGTTTGTAATAGACACATTGATTAATGTGTTATTTAGTTACATTGAGTTTTTGTTTTCTAATCCATAAATACAATCATCTCGAAGTGGAAGGTATGATGGATATATTTGTCCTTGAATTATCTTTACAAGAACAGAACAAATTTCCTAGAGCTTCCTTCTGGTTTTTCCCCCTCTCCTTCTTCTATTCTAGCCCACAAATCTCATTACTTCCAGTTGGCACCACATTCAAACAATACCAAGCCTGCTACAATACATATACACAACTTAAAACTGCAATTGACCCCAACATTTCTCTTGCTAAGCAAGACAATTAAGTGAAATGACCTTTTTATGACCTTTTTGCCACAGTTAAGCAAATAACTGCAGTTGTTAAACGAATATGGCTTGTCCTATTAACTTTGCTTGTCAGAAGTCACCTGGGAAGATTGCAACTGGAAATCACATGACTCTGGGACATGCCAATCCCAGTTTTGAATACGTGACCATGGGGACGCTGCAACTCTTTGTGAAAAGTGGTTATCAATCACCTTTTTTCAGTTATAGCTTTAAATGATCGCTAAATGAATAATTGCAAGTTGAGGATTATCTGTAATGTTTTTGAGATCATGAAGCAAAACCCTGAACAGATTCACCTTACTGTATTGTTATTTTACTTGAAAGGCAGAAACAGTTTTGAGAAAAAAAATAATTGTTAAGATTTTTAGGGGGGAAAATTTATAGGGCTTCCATTACATTATTACATAAATATTTAGGGATCCTGTATGAAGACCAACACAGGTCTCAGAATAATGTTTATTTAAGAAATGTTATGCCAAAATTAACTTTAATTTTTTGCTTCCGCATGTGCAGAAACCTTGCTGGAACACGGGCGCACAATTTCGCTATCTGCACGGGCGCAGTAGCATAACTCTGCTGAAACTCACGAGCCCAATTAGGCGTTCCGGTTAGTAGCCCACCACTGCATAGGCAATATCTTGTGTGCCCTCCGATATGGCTCTGCGTGCCACTGGTGGCATGCGCGCCACAGGTTCACCATCACGGGCCTAGTTAGTTACTCTCAGCCCAACCTACCTCACATGATCTTTGTTGTAGGGGGAAAATAGTACTATGTATGTTTTCCACTTATAAAAATAAAGGCAGGACAAAAATCCAAATAAATAAATAAGAGGCATGGAACAGCCTTTAGATAATGCATTTTAAACAGAGTTCTCAGGAGTTCCATCTGGATTTTCATGAATGGTCTTAAGGATAAGTTGTCAAAGCATGCCTTAATTCCCCCTTACCAGGGAAAGGTGAAATGGTTGCTCTGTGGATCACCTCGGAAGCTCTGGACTTGCAATAGTCAGAATGCAAGAGAGTATTAAAGAGAGTAGACTTTCCACTGTTGGCTGCTCCTATAAGGTACACGTCCCCATTCAGTTTCCAAGACTGCTGCAACTTGGAGATGAGTTTTTCTATGCCATAGCCTGTCTTGGCACTGATGAGGTGGACATCAATTATACGCTGGTTCGGGGTTCCCGAGGGCGGCTGGCTCGAATCCACAAGGCCAGCATCCTCACAATTCTTCAACAGCACCTCCTGGAGGTGGTTCAGGTATTTTGGCGAGTCAGCAGGCAGAAGGTCCACCTTGTTCCCCAGGACAAATACGTGGGCATCGGTCCCCACCAACTCGGGCAGGTCGGACAAAATGGAGTCAGGCAGATCCAGCATATCCACCATGCAGAGCACAAGGTGGGAGCGTCCGTGACGGAGAGGCCGTTTTAAGGCGGCGCTCACCAGATTGTAGTAGGCCTCGCGGGACATTTCCACTTTGAGAGCTTGGTGGTGGTGCATCAGAAGCCAGCAACGCTGGCACACGGTTCCTTCCAGCGCCTTCCTGACGGGGTCCTCCCAGAACTTCACCCCTTCCTTCGGTTCTCCTTCGTCTTCCTTCCGCTGCAGGGGCGCTTCAGGCCCCAGCAGGCTCAGGTATTTCTCGCTGGGGAGATATCCCGGCACGGCCGGATCCCGGCAATGCAGCTCCGCACCACATCCCGAGCAGCTCACACCGCTCGACGGCACCGAAGCGTCCGGCCGCCCAGCCACTTTCTGGCGTCCTTCTCGGCGCGGCGGCGGCTGCTGCTGCTTGAGGCGCTCAGCCTGCTCCTGCTCCAGCTCCTGCACCACCGCTGCCTCCACCAACCGCTTCTCCTCTTCGAAGGACAACTCCTCGGGGACGTATTCGGGGAAGACGAACTCCTCCTGCTCCATCAGCTCGGGCGACACCGCCGCCGCCGCCCTTTCCCAGTGCCCGCGGGGTTCCTTCCCGAGCGGGGAGCGAGGGGGGCCGCCCACCGAGGCGCGGCAAAGCAGCGCGCCGGTTTTTGTCCCGTAAGCGGGCGCGGAAAACTGAGGCGGCAGCCAAAAGCGAGGGAGGCCGCCAGCAAAAACCCGCCTGAAGGCGTTCATCGCTGTCCACGAGCGAGCGAGCGAGCGGGAGTCAAATCTCACCAACCATGCGGCCCTTCCGTCACTTCCGACCTCGGCGGGAGGAGCGCTGGAGTAGGCGAGCGGCTGGGTCTCCTCCTCTTCCTGCTGAAGTTCAGGACCCTGGAGGGACGGCTTGAGGCCCAATTCAGAGTTCAGGGTTCAGTTTTAAGGGTTAGAAATAGGATATAATTCTTTATTGGCCAAGTATTATATAAGTGTTATAGTGTTACAGCTCATAAAATCATCTGCTACCACGTCCTTCCTGCCACCGACTACTTCAGCTTCAACCACAGCAACACACGAGCACACAACAGATACAAACTCAAAGTGAACCGCTTCAAACGTGACTGTAGAAAATACGACTTTAGCAACTGTGTAGTTAATGCCTGGAACTCACTACCTGACTATTCACTCTTGACCTCACGTCTTCACCCGATTCCTAAGAGGTCAGTAAGGGACGTACGTAAGTGCACCAGCATGCCTACCATCCTGGTCCTAATGTTTCCCTCTTATCAGTACCCATTTCATGTATATAAACATTATACCTAATGTGTATTACTAATATGTACTTGACAAAATAAATAAATAGTGATTGGATTTGTCATTTGATTCTTGCTTGAGGGGTTGGACTAGATGACCGACAAGGTCCCTCCAATAATAAATAAATAACTCCAATAATAAATAAATAAATACAAATAAATAAAATAAAGCCCTCTCTAAACTGTTTGCCCCCAACAATTTCGGTCCTCATGAAGCCATAAACTATCTACCGCGTTTCTTATTTTATTTATTTATTTATTTATTTATTTATTTATTTGTCCAATACACAATACATATAGTAGAGAATAGACATGAGGTAATACATATAAAGAAAAATATAAAAATAGAGGAAAATATATTTTATCATATTGCTACCATATTAGGGCATATTAGAAAAGATGGGGGGGGGGGAATGTTCAGACGCCTATGCAGCCCGTCCCCGGATTACAATTCACGGGAAGATCTTTCGGCAGTAAAGCTAGCAGGACAACGGGATCCTTCATAAAGTTCCGCTATATGTCTAGGCATGCGCAAATGTTTTGCCGAAGGACCATAAGCCTTTGCACGGCCCTAATGGGAAAGGAAATGAGGTTTTCAAGCGATAGGAAGTAGCTGAGAAACGCGAGCTCTGCGCAGGCGCAATAATAACCCTGTGGCTCTGTTTCAGATGTCCGCTGTCTCAGGGGCGGCTAGTACCTTGCGTGTATTCGTGATCAGCCGAGTGGAACCTTCGCCAAGATGTATGATGGGGAAGAAGGTGAGTCTCTTATTGAGGTAGCTGTTTGGGGAAGGGAGGCTTCACCTCTGTGGGGAGCTTTGTTCCAATCATTTCTGGCTCCTAAAATTGTTCTGTCTGTTGGTTTTCCTGGTGGCACCCGAAGGTATATTTTCAATGTATATTTTATTTTATGCACACTGAGAGCATATGCACCAAAGACAAATTCCTTACCTGTCCAATCACACTTGATCAATAAATAATTCTATTCCATTCTATTCTAATTAGTAGACTCTTTAGAATCCAAAGAATTTCGATTGTATTATTGCAATCAATGATGATCAATTCTAATCAGATCAGGTCGATATTGATTGCTTCTCTGTGCTCTAAGGATGGAGGAGGGCAGTGTAGAATTGGTCTCTAAGGAGTGTGCAATGGATCTCATTGTTAGAATTGTAATGTAATATAAGTTAGGACGTTTGAATAAGAGCCATTCATTGTTCAGCATCAGGTTAAACTATGAATGGTGATACAAAATACATCTATTTTTTCAGTTTAGATGTGCTGCAGTTAAATGACAGTGTACAATTTTCTGTGCAAACTGTGCTTGCTGGCTTGTAGGGTTTCATTTTTAAAACTTTTAAATTCTCTCACCAATATGCAATATATACAGTTTACAAAGTATAAGTACACCTAGAAAAAAGATATTTGTTATAGATGTTGAAAGCTGTTGACATAGGATTTATCAGTTAATATATGCATTAATTTTTTCAGTCACTGCAGATCAGGCTAAAAACAAAATCCATTTCTGTGCTTGCTTTTGCAAACAAATGCAGAGATAATGGTTTTAACATACCCCAGATAATTATAGCAGACATTTTTTACTTCTGTAAAAAAGAATTTTTAAATTAGAAACTAAATTATGTAATACAAAATCAAATTCATAACTCAGTGGTAGAATATAAGATAAATAATTTATAAGGATATATCAGATTCTGTTTACTTCTGCTTAAGATTTTGAAAAGCTGTTACTACTTTATTATCCAGAGATTTTAGAAGTAAACATCAAAAGTAATAAACTACTAGCATTAAAAACAATACTTTTGATGCAAAGTATTAGAAAGATACTATAGAAGTTCTTTAACTCCCCCCTCTTTTTTTCTGATAGATACGCAATTTGAAGAGGATGAGGATGAAATCACTCCAGATCTGTGGCAAGAAGCATGCTGGATTGTAATCAGGTAACATTTCATACTAAAAAGATACAATGTGCTGTATTCACAGAATGAAACATTCTTTATAATCCATGTACATTTTGGGAGAAGAGAAAATCACATGGATGTTTTCCCCCAACCAAAATCAGTAGAACAATACATTTTTAATCAAGGTTGTTGCACTAAATTTAGGAGAAACAACAATTAAATTTAAAAGATATGTTGATTATAAGTTATAACTTAAAGCAGCTACTAGTAAAAATAGATAGCAAAATGCATTTTTCTTTTATTTCATATAGATGGAAACACTTTTTTTTAAATTGTCTGTGCTATGATAAAGATTACATCTAAATACTGACTGCCTCTAAAATCTTTTCCAAAGCTCCTATTTCGATGAAAAAGGTCTGGTTCGACAGCAGCTGGATTCTTTTGATGAGTTCATTCAGATGTCTGTGCAAAGAATTGTAGAAGATGCCCCACCAATCGATCTACAAGCAGAAGCTCAACATGCTAGTGGCGAAGTAGAAGAACCAGTAAGAGACTGTTCTGTTTTTAAAGATAGTTTGAAGCAGAAGTTGTGATTGTCAACAGCCAATTGTGTATCCTAAAAGAGTTAGTTGAGAATTGAATGAATGAATTGAATGAATCTGCAGTCTGAATAAGGAAGTACAGTGTTCCCTCGATTTTCGTGGGTTCAAACTTCGCGGAATGTCTATAGCACGGTTTTTCAAAAATATTAATTAAAAAATACTTTGCGTTTTTTCCCGCCCGATGACGTCATATATCATTGCCAAACTTTCATCTGCCTTTAAAAAACATTTTTTAAAATAGACTTTAATAAATAAAAATGGTGAGTAATAATCTAAATGGTTGCTAACGGAATGGGAAATTGTAATTTAGGGGTTTAAAGTGTTAAGGGAAGGCTTGGGATACTGTTCATAGCCAAAAATAGTGTATTTACTTCCGCATCTCTACTTCGCGGAAATTTGACTTTCGCGGGCGGTCTTGGAACGCATCCCCCACGAAAATCGAGGGAATACTGTATATGTCTGCATTTTTTCAGTATGCTATGCAAGGTATTAATATTTATTTAAAATATTTGTAGCATACTAGTTACAAAATAGCAAAGAAATCTTGCATCACAAATCCACGCACAACCACACACAACATACTGCCTCATAAAAAAAATATTTGGTTGGTAAATTATAAGTAAACAGGCATACATAAACGGCCATTCATTCAACAGTCATTTAAAATTATGACTGCTGAATACAGGGATTTATGACCTGTACCCAAAGTTATGGGCACCATAAAATCATGTGACAAAAATTCAGGGTCTTGGCAATCTGCTTGCCCTTATGACCAATTACAAGGATACTGTAGCTGCCCCCTACTTGCCTATCCCTCCCTCATCCTGCCTTCCTGGGTCTCTTGGGCCTAGTTCCCACCAGCTGGGTCTCCCACAGGTCTGTTGTTTGCACCACTGGGTCCCATGCCCATGGATTTCTCTTGCTCCATTGTGTCTCGCTCCACTTCTTCTGAAGATCACCTTTTCCAAGGAGTAACAGCTGATGTATAGTGCAGATCTCCTATCTAGAAGGTGTCTGGTGCTATCTCAGAAGCAGGCACCCTTTTGGAAACAACCACAGTTCTCACAATCCAAGAATTGAGATTGTTCCCAAAATGGCTCCTGTTTCTACAATGGCACGAGGCAGCCCTCTATATAGGAAGATTGCATGTTGGATCAGCTGCTTTTCTTTCTAAAAGGCAATTTCTGATTTCCCTTTTAGCTTTCTCTTTGGTTTATTTTGTTTATGTTAATTATCTTCCTTTTAAAAAACCTTTAATGAAATTTGTATATTAGAAAACCAGATGTAATACGTTATTGTTAGACTGTCCAACTCGACAATATAGCTGTAACATATTACACTAGTTGTACAGTATTTGCAAGTCCAACTTCATAGGTAACGCACAAGTGGGGCATTATGGTGGTCCAGTTTAAGATTATCTGTGCATGTATTATTGCAAACAGATTATTGCTACAGAAAACAGACCAACCCAGACTATGAAGAGGCAATTCTTGCTACAGAGGTTGCTTGTTACTCTATCAGTAGTAACAATTTAAGGAGCAACTTCCAATTATACATCCATTCCTTCATCCAAAGCAGATGATATAACCTTCCAAATTCGCAGAGAATGTAGTTGGCTCTGTCATGTTCCTTTTTGGTCAAGATTCACCTTTAGTTTCTTGATTCTCATCAAAATGTTTGCATAGCTTCTCCTCACTTCATATATTTGATAAAGGCGCCGCTGGATGAGATGCCTAATTGATGCCATGCTTATGTTATTTTCAGCCACGTTATCTTTTGAAATTTGAACAAATTTATCTGTCCAAGCCTACACATTGGGAAAGAGATGGTGCCCCTTCACCTATGATGCCAAATGAAGCCAGGCTCAGAAATCTTACGTAAGAGCTATTTACTTCCATTACTTATTGTACAAACAAGCACTGTGCAGTATTGTACAAAATCACCTTGATTATATTGGTGTTTAAATGATTTGAGAAGATAAAACACACTGTAAAATTTCTTCCAAAGGTATTCTGCACCACTCTACGTGGACATAACTAAGACAGTTGTTAAGGAAGGAGAAGATCAAATGCAGACACAACATCAAAAAACATTCATAGGAAAAATTCCGATCATGCTGCGATCCACGTATTGCCTATTAAATGGTCTGACTGATCGTGATCTTTGTGAACTGAATGAATGCCCTCTTGATCCTGGGGGCTATTTTATTATTAATGGATCAGAAAAGGTAATGTTTAGATATATTGAGGAAGAAGGCATGAATAAGACTGTTGCATCTGCTTGCTATATCATAGCTTTAGTCACTTTTGAATGTTCATCTTTACATTTAAATTTGGAAGGGATTTTTTTCCTTCAAGGGATTATTTGAAAAAGAGTCCTATAGTGTTTTTAATTAACCAGCTGGTTCTCGATATTGAATTATATCCTGGGTATTTAAAGATTATATAATATGGAAGGAAGGTGTGAGTTTTTCAGCTATTTATCAAATCTAATAAATACGGGGCTGTTTTGACTGAAACAAAATAGATTGCTTTATGCTTTTAGTGGAGATTGGAACTCAGAATTCTTTGTACCATGCCTGTTCTGTTTTTAATTTTTTTACAAGTGAAAATAATATAAATATAAATAGTTATCATAATTATGTATATCATGACTTCCAGAAACTCTGTATGATTATAGTTTGAAGCATTCCAAAAGACTATGTTTTTAACAGTAAAATATTTAGTTGCTAACAGGGTTTTTTTTATGCTTGTTTATATTCTGCAAACAGGTTCTGATTGCTCAAGAGAAAATGGCTACAAACACAGTATATGTGTTTGCAAAGAAAGATTCTAAATATGCATACACGGGGGAATGCCGTTCTTGCCTGGAGAACTCCTCTCGACCAACAAGTACTATATGGGTTAGCATGTTGGCCAGAGGTGGGCAGGTGAGAATTTTCAATTCGTAACTTTTAGAAAACAACAACTAGGGATTGATAAATGAGTAGAAGACAACCCTCCTGCATATTGTGCTTGCCTTGATTTGTCAAGACATAAGATTTATTAATTTTTTTTATTTTGCCAGTCTAAATTGCAGAAGTGAAAAATGCAGGCCAAGGTCAAAATCCAGTCAGTTAGAAATCCTATCTATCTATCTATCTATCTATCTATCTATCTATCTATCTATCTATCTATCTATCTATCCATCCATCCATCCATCCATCCATCCATCCATCCATCCATCGTTCTGTCGGGCTCTCTGGTAGACTCCTCCCAAAAATTCACAGGTACAAATTTCAGACAGGTTTGAAAATTCAAAACAATGTTCTTTATAATGAAAAGTCAAATAAACTAAGCCCTCTTTTGGTATAGCAAAGAGCACTCGTCTCCAAACAAACTGGTAATTTGTACAAGTCCCTTATCAGTTCTGTGATACTTCGCTTGCAGCTGTGAGACAATTCACAGTCCTTCTTCTTTCACAAAGTGAAACACACTTTGCCCTGGTTTAGTTTCAAAGCGGGGAAAAATCAGCACACAAAAGGTCAAAGTCAGTAAAGCAGTCACGAAACACAATGATCAGATAATCCTCCACAATGGCCAAACCCACAGGCTGCTACCGTGTTTCCCCGATAGTAAGACCCCCCCGATTGTAAGACATATGGGGGGTTTCAGGGGGGTCGGCTAATATAAGCCATACACGGTACTAAAAGCGAGGGAGGCGTCGGAGCAGTTCGCGGCGCTGGCGAGGGAGCTTCGCACCCAGGAGAGTCTCCCAAACCCGGCGCGGATAAGAAGGACTCCTCGGCCGTTCACGCCAAGGACAGGCAGCCCCAGTTCCAGCGCCTCGGCCTGCTCGCCCGGCCTCTTGCCCGGCGGGGAGAGCAAAGGCAGCGGCGGGAGTAGCGGAGGCGAGGCGGAGAAGAAAGAAGCGGCGGATAGCTGGCGAGGCGCCGGCTAGAGGGCTGGACCCCGCAGCTTTGCCGCCGCTCCCGCCGCTGGCTTTGCTGGGGTCGAGCGCCACCTCCTTTCTCTCACCCCCAGTCCAGCGAGAACGAGAGCACCTTCACAGCCCCTCACTCAAGCACACAGCCAGGCTGGGCCAGGGCACCCTCAGGCTTCTTGGCGCAGGATCCCAAGCCGGCGCGTAAAAGCCAGGAGGTCCGAGGGGAACATGAGGGTGGGTGACGGGGGAGAGAGAGAGAGAGAATCTTCGCTCTTCCCGGCTGGGGAGGCTACTGCCGCATTCCCCTGGAGCCTTCCCGACGCCGTGTTGCTCGCTGCTGCTGCCGCTGCAAACAGACACCGTGCCACACCACACACGGCGCGCACAAGTGGCGCGCACAACCGGCGAAAAAAGGGAAAGAGGCAGGCGCGGCAGCTCCGGGAATACAGGGAAAGCCGGAGTCCCTTCGTTGGACTCGCCCCTGAGGTGCTGCTGCTGTCACTCGGCTTCGCTCGCTCGCCCGGGTCTGCCTTTCGTATCCGAGGCAGGGCTCCTCTCCTTGCCGCCACCGCTGCTGCTGCTGGTGCCGCCGCTGCCACCGCTGCTCCTGCTTGGGAACGTGTTTCTACGTGCTGCCGCCGAGGAGACGACGCCAACACGAGACGCGGGAGGTGCAGGGTTTGGCCACGTCCAATAGCCCATTGGAAGGTGGGAGGGTGGATGGAGGGGGGGTGACTGGAGGGAGAGAAGACGGCGTGGAGGTGTGGGGGGGGTGGAGACCGAAAGGAAAGGTTCGGCAGGGGAGGGGGGGGCGACCGCGTCCCTTCCTTTTTCTCGAAGCGTTTGTGTGCTGAAATGCCCTCCCTCTGACTCGCCGAAGCCCGAAGACGAGCCGGCCCCGGTGCCTGGGACAATATAAGACATACCCCCAAAGTAAGACACAGTGGGGCTTTTGGGGGTAAAAAGAAAGTAAGACACTGCCTTACTATCGGGGAAACACGGTATTTATAGCAGCCTCGCTAATTACCACAGCCCCACCCAACCAACCACAGGTGCCCTCATTTTCATTGATAATAATATCTCAGTTGTTGTTGCCTATGCATCGCTCTCCGCATGCATGGCTGTATCATTAACTCTTGTTCTGAATCCAAGGAGGAGATAGATAATTGATCTCCTTCTGAGCTGTCTGCCCCACTCTCCTCCTCCCTGTCACTCATGTCTTCTTGGTCAGAGGAGCCTTCAGCAGCAGATTCCACGTGGGGGGGGGACGACAAAACAGGCCTGCAGCATGTGGATGTCTCCCCCACATCCACAGTCCTTGGGGCAGGAGCTGGGCCAGAGCTAACCACAACATCTATCCTATCCTATCTTATCTTATCTTATCTTATCTTATCTTATCTTATCTTATCTTCCTACCTATTTAACTTCTATGCCGCCCAATCCTGAAGGACTCAGGGCGGCTTACAGTAATAATATAAATGCAAATACAAATAGAGACAGAACAATAAGTCGAATATAATATCTAAAAGTGTAAAACCCCATATTAAAAAGAACTCATTAATTATAAAACAGTCATAATCACATGCGTACATACCATTCATGCAGTTTGGCCTGGTCAGTTTTTAGTTCATGGCCTCCCAGGCCTGCTGGCAAAGCCAGGTCTTCATGGCCTTACGGAAGGCCAGTAGGGTGGGAGCAGTACAGACATTGGGGGGTAGTTGGTTCCATAGAGCTGGGGCGGCCACAGAGAAGGCCCTTCCCCACGGTCTCGTCAACCTGCATTGCTTAGTGGATGGGACCTGGAGGAGGCCAACTTTGTGTGCTCTTATTGGTCTCCAACTCTTATTGTGCTCTTATTGAATCTCCCAGAATCTGCCCCCTCCTCCAAGGGACTATTTTGCTTGGGGTATTTTTTTCCCAGATCTGTGGGGAGGTGTTTAACAAAATTGGATGCCTTGAGCCCATTTGACTCTTTAGAGCTCCAAATGGGGAAAGTTACAATTTCTGAATTGTATGTGAGAGTTACTTATATATATTTGACCCGGGCATGGGTAAAAACTCTGTTGGTTGCTTTTGTGGATGCTTTGTGGTGAGTTGGATGGCAGGAACCTGACTATTCTTCTCTTGCTGGACTTTATAATGATCTCAGAAACTGTCAATTACTGAACAGCTGCAAATACAGTGGTACCTCATGATACAAACTTAATTGGTTCCAGGAGGAGGTTCGTAAGGTGAAAAGTTCGTAAGATGAAACAATGTTTCCCATAGGAATCAATGTAAAAGCAAATAATGCGTGCAAATCCTTCAGGAAAATCCCAAACTTTAGAAGGGAGGCGAACAGAGGGCAGGGAGGAGCAGCTAAAGGGGGCGGGTGGAAGAAGCAAGGCGAGGCTAAAGGGTGAGTGGAAAGGAAGAAAGGCAAGGGGAGAGCCCCTCCCTTTTCTTTCTTCAAAAGACACCCTTTCAGTGCAAACATGCTGTTCTAGTTATTTAAATGCAGTCTTTTCCCCCTCCAAGCCACCCCTCCCTTTTCTTTCTTCAAAAAAGGGGAAAAAAAGAAACCCCTTCATCCCAGCAGCAGCGGCTTGGGTTTGTAAGGTGAAAATAGTTCGGAAGAAGAGGCAAAAAAATCTTAAACACCGGGTTCGTATCTTGAAAAGTTCGTTAGAAGAGGCATTCGTAAGATGAGGTACCACTGTATTAGAAGTTGGAGATGCTTTTCCCCCCCCTGCTCAACTTGAGTTCATAGGTCCAAGGGATTTGGCTCTATGTGTGTTTGTGTGTATGTGTGTGTAAGGAAGAGAGTTGACAAGGGAGCCAAATGATGTACAGTGGTACCTCAAGATACGAACTTAATTGGTTCCAGGGGGAGGTTCGTAAGACGAAAGGTTCGTAAGACGAAACATTGTTTCCCATAGGAAACAATGTAAAGTCAATTAATCCGTGCAACAACAAAAAACCCCCCGCAAAAAAACGCTGCCGCCTGGCTGTCACCTTTTAAAACAGCTGGGGGGGCTTCCCAGCAGCCTCCTGAACCCGAACGCCAAACCCGAACTTCCGGGTTCGGCGTTGGGAGGCTGCTGAGAAGCCCCCCAGCTGTTTTAAAAGGTGACAGCCGGGCGGCGGGGCTTCTCAGCGAAAGTTCGGGTTTGGGAGGCTGCTTTGAGGAGGCGGGGAAGCCTCTTGCAGCAGCTGCCACAGCCGCCGGCTTCCCCGCCGCTCGCCCGCCGCCCACCCGCCCAGGATGCTGACCTGCTGCCTCGCGGGGAAGCCGGGCAAGAGCGACCTTCTGCCGGCCATGGGCGACTCCCCGCTGCTTGCCCATGGCCGGCAGAAGATTGCTCTTGCCCGGCTTCCCCGCGAGGCATCAGGTCAGCATTCTGGGCGGGCGGGCGGCGGGCGAGGAGGGGGGAAGCCTCGCGGGGAAGCCGGGCAAGAGCGATCTTCTGCCGGCCATGGGCGAGCGGCGGGGAGTCGCCCATGGCCAGCAGAAGATCGCTCTTGCCCGGCTTCACCGCGAGGCATCAGGTCAGCAAGAGCGATCTTCTGCCGGCCATGGGCGACTCCCCGCCGCTCACATTGGGGTGGGGGGGCTGTCAGGACACCCCCCCACCCCAGCACTTTGCATCCCGCCGGCTAATAGCAATCGGGCAGCAGCTTCTGCCGGACACGGGCAATGAGCGGGACAGAGAAGTGGGGAGAATCAGGAGGCTCCTTTGGCGGCTTGAGGCTGCCTGGCTTTGTGTTTTTGGCTGGGGGAGGAGGCAGGAGGGCCGGCCACCCCACCCCAGTGCTTCACCTTCCCCCACCAGCCAAAAACCCAAAGGTCCCCACCACAGCACCCGCTGCAGCCAAAACAACAAAGCCGGGCAGTTCCCCAGCTGCCGAAGGAGACTTAACCCCGCCCCTCTGTCCCACCCATCGCCCGTATCCCCCCCCCCGCCGCCGCCCGCTGGCTGTGAGCGCTCTGCCAGGCGGCCAAGAAGCATTCAGGGCGAAGTGCATGGAGGAATGGGAAGCTGAAGCCACCGGCGTTTGTGCTTCCCATTCCTCCACGCGCTGAATGCCTCCTGGCCGCCTGGCAGAGCGCTCGCAGCCAGCGGGCGGCGGCAGCGGGGGGGGATACGGGCGATGGGTGGGACAGCAAACAGGCTTTGGGGTTTTGGCTGGGGGGGGAAGTAGGACCTTCCTCCCCCCAGCCAAAACCCCAAAGCCTGTTTGCTGCCGCACGGTTTAGCCAGGACAGGAGCGAAGTGACGTGGAGGAATGGGGAGCTGAAACCGGGCGGTTTCAGCTTTCCATCCCTCCACATCACTTCGCCGCTAAATCGTGCAGCAGCAAACAGGCATTGGGGTTTTGGCTGGGGGGGAGAAGTAGGACCTTCCTAACTCCCTCCTCCCCGAGCCGAAAACACAAAGACGGTCTGCTGCCGCCCGCTTGAGCCAGGAGGCATTCAGGGCATGGAGGAATGGGAAGCTCAAACGCTGGTGGCTTCAGCTTCCCATTCCTCCATGCACTTCGCCCTGAATGCCTCCTGGCCGCCTGGCAGAGCGCTTGCAGCCAGTGGGCGGCGGCGGCGATCTTCTGCCGGCCATGGGCGAAGGGCGGGGAAGCCGGTGGCTGTAGCAGCTGGTGCAAGAGACTTCCCTGCCCTTCGCCCATGGCCAGCAGAAGATCATTCTTGCCCAGCTCCAAAGTGGCGCAAAGTTCTCCCTGCCTCCTCTGCGGTTGGGAGGCTCCTTGGGGAAGGTGGCCGCAGAGGAGGCAGGGAGAACTTTGCGCCACTTTGGAGCCCAGCGCAGCGCTTCGTCGGGAAAACCTTCAAGGAGATAGTGGCAGCAGGAAAGAAACGGGCTCTGAAGCGGCGCAAAGTTATCCTGCCTCTCCACCTCCTCCCCCTGCGGCCGCCTTCCCAAAGGAGCCTTCTGGCTGCCCAGGGGGCGGGGTTAGCTTTGTGCCGGGGGAGCGGGGGCTGCTGCAGCTTATCCTCCTCTTCCTCCTCCTGCGGCCGCCTTCCGCAAAGATCTTCCCGTCTGCAGAGGAAGCAGGGAGAGCTTTGTGCCACTTCGGAGCCGCCACAGGCAACGCGCGCTGCGATCTTCCAGGCCGGCGAGGCTCAGTGACGGAAGGCAGCTGCTGGGCCGGGCTTGATCCGCTGAGGCTGGCTGAGCCGGAAGATCGCTCCCGGCTTGGCTTCCCTCGCCGGTGCAGGCAACGCGCGCTGCGATCTTCCGGCTCAGCCAGCCTCAGCGGATCAAGCCCGGACCGGCAGCTGCCTTCCATCACTGAGCCTCGCCGGCCTGGAAGATCGCAGCGCGCGTTGCCTGTGGCGGCGACATTGCTCCCGGCTTGGCTTCCCTCGTTGGCGCAGGCAACGCATGCTGCGATCTTCCAGCTCAGCCAGCCTCAGCGGATCAAGCCCGGCCCGGCAGCTGCCTTCCGTCACTGAGCCTCGCCGGCCTGGAAGATCACAGCGCGCGTTGCCTGCGGCGGCGAGGGAAGCCAAGCCGGGAGCGCCGGCGACGCTGCTCCGGTTGCCTGGTCCTCTCCTGCCTCCCACGCTGATGTTCCCCGCTGCGTCGGGCGCCTCCAGCCCCGAGTCGGACGCACCCTCGCCACAGCACCCAGCCGCTGCCCGCCCCGTCCTAGCCGGAGCCTGAGCCGGGCCCGCTTGGTCGCGCCTCCTCGCCCGCCGCCCGCCCAGGATGCAGACCTGCTGCCTCTCCCCGCGCCCACCGCCGGCCCGATCCTGCGCCTCCTGCTTCCCCCCCCCAGCCAAAAATACAAATGCAGTCTGCTGCCGCCCGCGGAGCAATGGGAAGCTGAAGCCGCTGGCGGTTTCAGACTCACGCTGCTCCACGCTGCTCCGCCCTGCCTGTCATGCGGCGGCAGACCCTCTTTGTGTTTTTCGCTGAGGGGGGGAGCAGGAGGACCTTCCTGGCTCCCTCTCCCAGCGCCAGACCTCCTGCCCTCCCTCCCAGCCAAAAACCCAAAGCGGCCTCCCGAACGTTTTCCGTCTTACCAACCTGCCGCCACCGCCGCCCGGCTGTCACCTTTTAAAACAGCCGGGTGGCTTCCCAGCAGCCTCCCGAAGCCGAACGCCAAACCCGAACTTCCGGGTTCGGCTTCGGGAGGCTGCTGGGAAGCCCCCCAGCTGTTTTAAAAGGTGACAGCCGGGCTGCGGGGCTTCCCAGTAGCCTCCGGAATGCCGAACCCGGAAGTTTGGGTTTGGCGTTCATAAGACGAAAAAAGTTCGTAAGAACAGGCAAAAATTTTCTCAACCCCGGGTTCGTATCTCGGGTTGTTCGTAAGACGAGGGGTTCGTATCTTGAGGTACCACTGTATTTTTTAATTGCAGTGCATCTGAAAATGATCAAATATTGCCTAAATACAGTTTGATGGCATAAATGTTGCATTTGTTCTGACTTCAGGGTGCAAAGAAGAGTGCGATAGGTCAACGTATTGTGGCAACTTTGCCATATATCAAACAGGAAGTGCCCATCATTATTGTGTTCCGTGCATTGGGGTTTGTATCTGACAGAGACATCTTGGAGCATATAATTTATGACTTTGAAGATCCTGAGATGATGGAAATGGTAAAGTATATGATTTTATATCTTAATTGCTAAGTTAGATTAATGTGTATTATTAGATCTGCTTTTCTCACATTATTAAACTCCAAAGCAAATTAAACTGCATGCAATTTCTAGAGGAAGGAATCAACTATGTCTTGGAGAATGAAAGGATGATAGTAAAGAAGAGAGAAGCAGACCATGCAGCTTTCACTGCATGTATATGTTCTGCCTGACTGGCTCAGGCAATGAGTAATAGTCCAAGGAAAAGAAATCAAACACACACATGCTCTGCTAATCAGCAAACTTGTATTAAATAAACAAAAAAGGGTTACTCAAAACAGTTCTTAGTGTCCAAAAACAATGATAGTGCAAGGCTTACTTCAGCCACATACAAAAACACAGGAAAAAACAAACAAAGACAACTTGGAATGAGCAAAGACGTTTCAGGAGTCCTTTTGAATCTTTAAAGCAAACAGCAAGTCCCAGAGTTTTCACCTCCCACTTGTCTGAAAAAGCTGGTTTGAAAACTCCAACGGCACGGAACAGAAACTTCAGAGCAGGAACCACAAAATAACACAGATAAACAGCCACAGTTTGCCTTGGGCTGTTGTTCTCTTTTATACCTTTAGCCCTCATTAAGGGAACCACATCCAGCCCTCAGTATAAGAACCACACCCAGCCCAGGTGCTCCTATAATGACTTGTAATACTCCTTAAAGCGATCCCTTCTTTGCATAGCTCTTTGGCTACGCAGATCAATATATTGATCTGCAGAAGAATCCAGAGATGAAAGACTGTCTGAGGGACTGTATGTCAAATCCCCTGGGCTGTCTGCTGAATCCTGCGTCCCAGTGGCCTCTTCCTCCTGGCTGTCTGCCACGTCTTCCTGGCTGTTAGCCAGGCTTTCACATTCACTTTGTGCCGCGTCTCTCCCATCTGTGGGAGCAACGGCTGGCCCAGGCCCAAACACAACAGTATAGAATCATGCACCAGGAGGATGCCATGGCCAAATAACAGAAACACTCCCCCTACACCTTTGATTAGATTAGATTAGTTTATAATTCTTTATTGGCCAATGTGATTGGGCATCCAAGGAATATGTCAGACAAGATACAGGGCATCAGTTAGTCTAGAAGTATGAAATGACATCATATTGATGAGAAGGAGCACTAATAAAGCATGATTAACCAGTTTGAAGAATGAGGTCCATTGATGCCAAAATAGACATGCGGGGTGGCAGAAAATCAGATACAACTATGGTTTAACTAAACACAGCCTATTCCATCACCAATAATGTATGGCTGAAGCTTGGTGTGCAAAAAGGTTAGGAGGAGTTAATTCATTAGACAGTCTTATCTCCTTCATAGAAACAAGAAATCAGAGAAGATGAGTTTCAGGTTATAATATAAAAAGTGGCGTTGCCTGATATTCACAGCCAGCTTCACAACACTCTTGAGTGTTGCGCATTAATAGACATTTGGATGGCAGCTCTGGGATGCAGCCACCTATGTTTATAAAGACTACAAAGTACAGTATATAGATTCTTTTCAGACAGCAACTTTGTACACAAAGAGGCTATATAGCTCTTACCTGTTAGCTTCACCTCCAAGAATAGTAGTTGGACTTACTCCAAAATATATTTTTGGTTATAGGAAGATGGACCCTATATACCTACTCTAGGACAGAAAGAGAGTTTCTTCACTGTCCTATGCATCCTTTACCAGTTACAGTGTGTTAGAATGAAATTTAAGGGGTGAGCCAAATCAAATTGAGTTGAAGTCAGCACAAAATATTAAAGAAAGGGAGTCTGCTTTATGGAACAGAAAGAAATCAGAATCCCTACTTTCCAGTAGAACACGTAGAATTAGCCCTGACTTGTTCCGTTCTTCTTCTCGTGATAAGAAAGGTACTTCCACTTTACTATAAAGGATAAAGTACCTTGAACTATAATTTGATAATTTTGCTTTAGAAATGTAGAGATTATATAATGCTATCTTTATAGAAACATAGAAGTCTGACGGCAGAAAAAGACTTCCTGGTCCATCTAGTCCAGAGGTCCCCAACCTTTTTTGCACCAGGGACCGGCTTTAAGCTAGACCAGTTTTCCATGGCCCGGTGGGGGTGGGGGGTGGGGGCTTTGGTCATATGGGGGTGGGGTTATGGAGGCATGGAGCTTAGTGCATACTTATCATATAATTATGACATTTATAATGAGAATGTGATTCAACTTACCATAGGTTCAGAATGAGTGGGAGCACCAGGCTTTTTTCCCTGGATCAGTGGGAGCACTGGGCTTGTTTTCCTGCAACAAGACGGTCCCATCTAGGGGTGATGGGAGACAGTGAAACCCGAAGTGTGTTCCTTATGTCCAGTCTACTCCGTAATCTCGTTTTTGCTGTTGTCATGGCAGAAAACCCAGTTTCACAAAGATAGGATGTTGGAAAAGGAAGCAGAGTTTTCAGTGCTTTGGTGGCGATCCCAGGATATTCAGCCTGGACTTTAATCCAGAATGTTGGGAGATTTGAAGTCTCAAACATACTTTTAAGGCTACCATCATTTGCAATCTCAAGCAGTTGGTCTTCTTCAAGCACGGACAAGGTCGATTCACCTGGCTTGTTCACAAATGGGTTGCGAATCCATTCCTTCCTAGTTCGTGGGTCTTTTGTGGTCGGAAAATAGCGCTCAAACTGTTCTGAAAGCTGAGATAGGTGATCATGTACCAGTTGGGAGAATGAAGGCTCAGGCTCGGTCTCTTCCAAAATTCCTGCTAATGTTTGAAACATGTCAAATATCCCTGTTCTCACTCGCAGTCCCCACACTTCCAGTTTGGCTTTAAATGCAGCAACTTTATCTGCCAACTTGAAGGCAGTTGTCATTCTCCCCTGAAGTGACAGATTAAGTTCGTTCAAAAAGTTGAATATGTCACATAAGTAAGCAAGTTTTGTAACCCATTCCTTACTACTGAAATGTGCTGCAAGTGGCGATTCTTTTTCTAAAAGAAATCTATAAAGCGGGTCTCGTAACTCAAAAACTCTGGCCAGTGCTCTACCTTTAGAAAGCCATCTGACTTCTGTGTGTAGGAGAAGACGTTTGTGCTCTGCGTCCATCTCCTCACAGAGCTGCTCAAACAGACGTGAGTTAAGGGCATGTGCTTTTATGTGATTAATAACTTTAATCACATCTTGCAAAACACTGTTAAGTTCAGGTGACATTTTTCGGCTTGCCAGCATTTCTCTATGGATGACACAGTGCGTAGAGTCGCATTCAGACGCAACCTCTTTGACCCGGGTAGTTAAACCAGAATGCCGTCCAGTTATGGCAGCTGCTCCGTCTGTGCATATACCGACACAAAATGACCAGTTTAGGTTTCCTGATATGTAATCATCCAAAGACTTGAATAGTTCTGCACCTGTGGTGTTGGCTGGCAACAATAATACACATAACATATCCTCATGCACATCCTCTTGAAAAATATATCGCACATAAACAAGCATCATTGCCTTGTTGTCAACGTCAGTAGACTCGTCAACCTGGATTGCGTACCATGGTGACGCATTAATCCTCTCCAACAATTGTACCTCGATGTCTTCTGCTATTTCATTAATTCGTCTACTGACAGTGCTCGCTGAAAGAGGAACCTGTGCCACTTTTTAAACTGCAGCCTCTCCTAAAAGTTCCTGGCAAATGTCCTTAGCGGCAGGCAGGATCAACTCTTCACCAATAGTGAAGGTCTTCTTAGCCTTGGCAATGCGGCTAGCCACTAAGAATGATGCTCTCAGAGCAGACACATTTGTTGATGTGGTGGCCTTCAATAATTGCTTCTGTCCTTCGTGTTCGCGTTTTTTTCTTTAAAAAAACTCCAAAGGCTTGTCTTTTGATGCAGGGTGCTTGGTCTGTAAGTGGCGAACCAGTTTTGAAGGCTTCATGGCCTCGTTGGATAGCCGGTCGCCACATATCAGACAGAGTGGGCTTGGGGCATGTGAATCGCCAGTTGCGATGAACCCATAATTTAAGTAGGACTCATTGTATTTTCTTTTAAATGCAGCTTTCTTTTTTTTAGCAGTCATGGAGTCTTCATCTGTCTCATTGGGTCTTTCTTCCTTTTCAAAGAAGCTCTTCAGTGATGTTTGTTTTTTACTCATTTTACAAGGGTTAGAGGTGAAGGCGTAGTGGGCCCCTAACACAGAAAGATGGCTATTGCTACTGGAGACGGGCACTGATGATGATGACCACTACTGCTGCTACTGGACACAGCCACTGCTGCTATGAATTTTCACTGTTATTTGCTTTTTTCACTTTAACCAGAAAATCTGCTGCTGGGCCGCACGACACCAGAACACAGCTACAGGAGTCATAAGGGTGGGACACCTGACGTCATATCTAGCTTTCCATTAGCATCCAGAGCCCCTCCCCCTCCAACTCGCAGCTAGCAGGAGGGGAAGGAGCGCTGGACACACATGACCTGCTTGTCCCTGCTCCTGCCTGAGCACATTCTGCGAGTAGCAGCACTGTACATTGAGTTTCAGTGTACAGCACTGCTACTAGCACTGCTATATGCACCAGACAGCGCTGTATGGGGAGGATGCTGGCGGGACCTCTGTGTACAGCGCTGCTAAGTAGCAGCATTATACATTGAGCGTCAGTGTATACAGCGCTGCTGCTTAGCAGCGCTACACACTTAACACCGGTACCGGGAGCCGCGTCACTGAAGCCAGTCTGCTGCCCCAGCACGCCCCACATAACATGTTCTGCCGGGGGCGTGTCAGTAAGGAGAGCCTGCCGCCCCACCCCGTCAGGAACACACCATGCTGTCACTAAGACCCACCCTGTGACGTACAACAGGTACCATGCTGTGCTGTGGAGGGCTGCGTCACTAAGACCCGCCCGACGCCCCACCCCGTCCTGCATAATGTTCTCTGCCGGGAGCTGCGAGCTGTCACGGCTATGGCAGAAAACATTATAAATCCACACAGAGCGAGCTCTGACCAGGCGCAGGGCCGCGGAGCTAGCTGTCAGCGCCGCTGCGGACCGGCTGAAAAACCCAACGGCCCGGTCCTGGTCCGCGGACCGGCGGTTGGGGACCTCTGATCTAGTCTGCCCTTATACTATTTTCTGTATTTTATCTTAGGATGGATATATGTTTATCCCAGGCAAGTTTAAATTCAGTTACTGTGGATTTATCTACCACGTCTGATGGAAGTTTGTTCCAAGGATATACTACTCTTTCAGTAAAATAATATTTTCTCATGTTGCTTTTGATCTTTCCCCCAACTAACTTCAGATTGTGTCCCCTTGTTCTTGTGTTCACTTTCCTATTAAAAACACTTCCCTCCTGGACCTTATTTAACCCTTTAATATATTTAAATGTTTCGATCATGTCCCCCCTTTTCCTTCTGTCCTCCAGACTATACAGATTGAGTTCATTAAGTCTTTCTTGATACATTTTATGCTTAAGACCTTCCACCATTCTTATAGCCCGTCTTTGGACCCGTTCAATTTTGTCAATATCTTTTTGTAGGTGAGGTCTCCAGAACTGAACACAGTATTCCAAATGTGGTCTCACCAGCATTCTCACCCGCATTATTTGTGACCATTGATACACTTTTATTTCATAAGGATGAACACTAAATAAATTCTGCGGGAAACATGCTGGAAGTTGTTGATTATTTTTGTGCATCTTCATTTAATCATGTATTTCTAAGAAGTTCTGTATAGAAGGTAACTCTCATTTTCTTTTTATGTGTGCAAAATAGGTTAAGCCCTCTTTGGATGAAGCATTTGTCATTCAGGAACAGAATGTTGCGTTGAATTTCATTGGTTCAAGAGGTGCAAAGCCCGGTGTCACTAAAGAGAAGAGAATCAAGTATGCCAAAGAGGTCTTACAGAAAGAGATGCTTCCACATGTGGGTGTCAGTGACTTCTGTGAAACTAAAAAGGCTTATTTTCTTGGGTATGTATTGATAAAGAATACTATTCATGTAAATGTTTATGTCAGAGGTCTTCAAACTTGGCAACTTTAAGATTTATGGACTTCAACTCCCAGAATTCTCCAGCCAACTATGCTAGCTGGAGAATTCTGGGAGTTGAAGTCCACAAGTCTTAAAGATGCCAAATATCAAGACCTGTGGTTTAAATGTTCATATTGGCTGGGGATTATGGCAGTTGAAATCAATATAGGTAAAGTGTTCCAGGTAGGGGAGATTCAGAAACCTGTTTGGGGGGGGGGATGATAAAAGTGCAACATCCTGCTGCTTTGGGAGTGAGTATTTCAAAATATATTTATTTATGATCCAGTTCATTTGTAAAGTTTATTTACTGGCTCAATGAGATACAGTGAAATGCTGTTTTATTACGAATGAAGGCAAATGTGTGTCGCAGGATAATGATGCCAAATCAAATTTGAGTCAGTCACTGGGACCAGCTTTTTTATTATTTATTTATAATTTATAATTTATTTATTTAAATGCAGGGGGTCAAAGGTACAGTGGAAATTTTCCGAATGGTTATGCTGTTTAGAGGACCTCAGTACCAGCATTCCTGTTTATCCCATTTATGTATTATAGTTTATTATTTAATAGTTTGTTGGTGCTTCATTAATTAATTAATTTCATAAGGCAAATGAAAGGTTCCTGAATGATCGTACAGATATTCTGGGTTTTGTTATCTACAAAAAACCCTCAAAAGTTGAATTTAGCTAATTACAACTTTAAAATTATTGGCAGAAGATTTAAATAACATGCAGTGAGATACTTGGGATAACAAGTTGATTTTTCTGAATAGATGATAGATTGGGCAGATTCCTTTATTATTGCTGATGTGTATTATGTATACAATCCAGAAACCTGCACTTCTACCTTCCTGTAATATTTGTCAATCATTGTTTCTCAGGTATATGGTTCATAGATTATTACTAGCAGCCTTAGGGAGGCGGGAACTAGACGATAGGGATCACTATGGCAACAAGCGGCTTGACTTGGCAGGACCATTGCTTGCTTTCCTCTTCAGAGGGTGAGTACATGGGGTCACTATTGCTTTACATTGGGTAAGTACACTGCATCTTTTTGAAAAGTTATGTGTAAAAATACACATATTTACTGCTGTGTAGAATATGATGGCCTGTACGAATCCCAGCGACAGTTAGCTCCCACAGAGTGGGTCTTCTCCGGGTCCCGTCAACTAAACAATGCCACTTGGCGGGACCCAGGGGAAGAGCCTTCTCTGTGGCGGCCCCGACTCTCTGGAACCAACTCCCCCCAGAGATTAGAATTGCCCCCACCCTCCTCGCCTTTCGTAAGCTCCTTAAAACCCACCTCTGCCGCCAGGCATGGGGGAATTGAGATTCCCTTTCCCCCTAGGCCTTTACAATTTTATGCATGGTATGTCTGTATGTATGTTTGGTTTTTTATATTAATGGGTTTTTAATCGTTTTTAGTATTGGATTATTATTGTACGCTGTTTTATGATTGCTGTTAGCTGCCCCGAGTCTTTGGAGAGGGGCGGCATATAAATCCAATAAGTAAATAAATAAAATAAATAAATAAATTTCTGGATAAGAGATGTTAAATGTGAATTGAATAAAAAAAAGTGTCTGTTTTTGAAATCTGCAAAAGGAATACATTGAGTTGGTTTGATCCTAAAAAATCAAATTATGAGAGAAATATATGAAGGAAGAATGAATGGATCAAGAGGACAGAAAAGACTGGGAATATAATATCATGGTTAGCTGAAAATAATGAGACTCTCAAAGAGGTTAGGTGTAGAGAATATGTTGATAGTACATGGAATCAAAACTGGTTTGCAAGGATAAAATGGTATAAAAAACTATGATTAATAGTGTGTTTGTAAACTGACATTAAATTTTCTTTTCCTTTATCTCTCACCTTTAGCGTTTTTGTTTTCTAACCTTTTCCCCTTCTTTGATAAATACTGCTTACCCTGGAAGAATAAAGTAAAATAATGCACATTTCAAGGGTTGTTGACTTTATATCCAGTAAAATCTTCATGTTGAGACCCTTTAAGTGAGACCACATAAAATTATGATGATTACTGAAACACATTACTCTTCTAGACTATTTAAACAGTTCTCAACTCTTCTTTTTAAATAGTGCTTGGATAATCAAGGAGACAGAAAATAGTGGAAGGCATAAAAGATTTTGTTCCTGAGTCTGGTGTTTTACTTAATGGTTTTTTAAAAACATAGCTCTTTATTTCTTTTCTCTTTTTTTCAAATGCTTCCTTATACAATGTCAGGATAATCAGATTGATAGTATCTGAGTGATTTAAATGCTCTGATATTGTTGAAAAGACTATTCGTCTGGTATCCATCCTGAGAATGTTAGTCCTGTTGCAACCTGGTTTCAACTCTGGCTAATCTTTTGCAAATAGAGACCTTTTGGTTGGGTATTGTATGTGTAAGATTATGGGGAAATATGCAGAATTGCACTTAACTGTTATTCCATGATTCTGTTTTCTTAAACAGAATGTTTAAGAATTTGCTGAAAGAAGTTAGAATATATGCCCAGAAATTTATTGACAGAGGCAAAGATTTTAACTTGGAGTTGGCAATTAAAACAAGGATTCTATCAGATGGTTTGAAATATTCATTAGCAACTGGCAACTGGGGAGATCAGAAGAAAGCTCACCAGGCTAGAGCTGGAGTATCACAAGTAAGTGTATTGTCTGTTGTGTGAAAGTATAAGTGTGATTTGTTTTAGATACTCCTGCCATTCAAAGTGTAGGTTCTTTAAAGAGAGCGGTTCTCAACCTGCGAATCGTGACCACTTTGAGAGTCGAATGACCCTTTCACTGGAAAACACATATTTTCGATGGTTTTAGGAATCAAGATACCACTCCTCTATCTGTCTCAAGGCGGGTCGACCCACAAGCAAATAAGACTACTGTAAAAAAAAAAAATCTGTACCGCAGGAACTTCTGAGCATGCGCAGAAGTTGAATTTCCAGCACTGCGCATGCGTTGCATTCTTGTTTTTGCCCTTTTTTGCAATTTTTTTAAAAAAATTCTGCACTGCGCATGTTTGCGTCAGTCATACTCACTGCCAGTGACATATTCCTCAGAGTTTATAACATAACTGTTAGACTTTATAGCAACAAGAGTTAGGTTTCTTATGTTATGAAAAGCCTAAAAATGTCCTTGATTGCATTTCTTCAGGTATTGAATCGTCTCACCTTTGCTTCTACACTTTCCCATTTGAGACGCTTAAACTCGCCTATTGGAAGGGATGGTAAATTAGCAAAGCCCAGGCAATTGCACAACACTTTGTGGGGAATGGTTTGTCCTGCTGAAACTCCAGAGGTAATGCAAAGATTGTATTTAAGAACCGTATTTTTTGGAGTATAAGATGCATCTTTTTCCTCCCTAAAAGAGGCTGAAAATTTGTGTGCATCTTATACTCCGAATGTAGCTTTTTCGAAGCTTTTTTTTTTCCAACCCTAATTAAGTGTTAATGATCTTTGCAGCTTCCTACTCCTTCCAAAGAAGGTTTTTTCTAGCCCTAAGTCTTTGCAGGATTGTTTTCATGCCTACTCCCTCTGAAAAAGACTTTTTAACCCCTAACCCTAAAATAATGTGCTGAAACTGAACAGACTAAGGATGCTAGCCAGATGAATCCTAGTAGAGAGATTTCCCCCCTGTTTTCCTCTCCAAATTAAGGTGCTTCTTATACTCAGAAAAATACAGTACCTCTGTAACCATCAATGAATAGAATTTTCAAAAAACTTGGAGCAGTAAGGTTTTTCCCATGTGAATTTGGCAGCTTTGCATAGGGTAATTTAGCTTGCATAGGAAAACTAGCCTAATTTTCATAGGCAAAATTGCTGTTGTGAAAAAGTGCATGTGTAAAGTATTTAGTAGAGTGCCTTTACAGATTTTAAAACATCTTCTCGAGTTAAAATTGGTTGGTAATGAAACACAATAAGTTAACGTGAAGGATTTGTGAACTGAGTTATCCATGAAGAGCCACAGCCCATTTCTGTTGGCCACAAGGAACATTTATGGAACAGCTGCAATGAGTGTGGTATTATTGTAAAATAACTTAGGCTAGGCTAGGATATTCCTTTTCTCCCATTTGTGGGATAATCCTGCAGGATTTTTTTTAAGTGTTAAGTTTGTTCTAGGGCTTTTGTCATACATTTCCTTATTGTTTCTACAGTATCTTGGAATAGTAGGAATGTTTTAACGAACTAACTGCCAAAATTCAGCGCAATTATTACAGGGCAGTGTTCCCTCTAATTTATTTGGGGGGTGGGCGGAAAAGTATAGTGTCTGAGCGGCAGTCCCTTTGGGACTGGGCGGCACAGAAATAATAAATAAATAAATAAATAAACAAACAAACAAACAAACCAATAAAAAACCCACCCTGTTTTGCCTCAGAGAATTTCAAAATAAAATACTGTACTGTGTGTCTATAACAATGAGCTCATATTAGGGCAACTCTATCAATATCAAAATGCCACTTAAATAGTTGAGCTAGTTTCAAACTAGATTTTGATTTTCTTTCTCTCTTCCTTACTCCCATTCTTTTTCTTTCTCTTTTCCTTCCTCTCTTTTTTCTATCTGTTTCTCTCTCTTCCTCTCTCTCTCCTTCCCTCTCACTCTTTCCCTCTCGGCTTCTGGGCAGGTTTGGAAAACTCTGAGTTGATGATGATTTTTAAGTGAGCGATTGCTCACTGCTCAGCTTAGAGGGAACTATGTTACAGGGTGCTCCACAAAATCTTCAAAAAGGGTTTCACAGATTTTGTCTTCCACCAAATGTGGCTCAGGATCCCTTCTCATATAATAGTCTTGAGTCTTGTCTTAAATGTTGCTATAATTTCAAAAACTGCCAGAACTTTTGTGCATAACAGCTTGTTAAGATTGAAAAACCTATCCTGTGTTTGTTCTTAGGGTCATGCTGTGGGACTTGTGAAGAACCTTGCTCTGATGGCCTATATTTCTGTGGGGTCTCAGCCATCCCCAATTCTGGAATTTTTAGAAGAATGGAGTATGGAAAACCTGGAAGAAATCTCCCCAGCAGCAATTGCAGAGTAAGGACCAAGTGCGATGTAATTCCATTAGCTTCTATATGGTTCCCTCTAAAACAGCAGCTTAATTGTTTCCCTTTTTTCCATAAGCGCCACAAAAATATTTGTGAATGGTTGCTGGGTTGGAATTCACAAAGATCCAGAGCAACTTATGAATACGCTGAGAAAACTGCGGCGGCAAATGGACATCATTGTATCAGAGGTAAATTTTGCTGTAATTCCAGCAGTCCTAT
Source organism: Erythrolamprus reginae (assembly GCF_031021105.1). Lineage (NCBI taxonomy): Eukaryota > Metazoa > Chordata > Lepidosauria > Squamata > Dipsadidae > Erythrolamprus > Erythrolamprus reginae. The sequence goes on along the minus strand of NC_091951.1, from coordinate 226,334,939 downwards.
ATATAGCTGCCAACTAGACCAAAAAAATAAAATAAATAAAATATGATGAAGTAGAAAAAAGATTCATGATTTTATTTATTTACTTACTTACTTACTTACTTACTTACTTACTTACTTACTTACTTACTTACTTACTTACTTACTTATTAGATTTGTATGCCGCCCCTCTCCGTAGACTCGGGGCAGCTAACAACAGTAAAAAGACAATATGAACAAATCTAATATTAAAAGTAATGTAAAACCCAATTTAAGAAACCAATCATACATACATATGCATAAATTTTATAAGCCTAGGGGGAAGGGAATATCTCAGTCCCCCCATGCCTGATGACAGAGGTGGGTTTTAAGGAGCTTACGAAAGGCAAGGAGGGTGGGGCAACTCTGATATCTGGGGGGAGTTGGTTCCAGAGGGTCGGGGCCGTCACAGAGAAGGCTCTTCCCCCGGGTCCCGCCAAATGACATTGTTAATTTATATTCTGTATAATTTTGATGATTTAAAACAGTGATAATCTCTCTGAAGGTTATGTGTGGTTCAGAATGTTCACCTTGACTCTTCAGATACTCAGTTGATTTTATCTGACATCAGGATCTGGTTATAATTGCCATTAAGCTACAAAAGCCTGCCTGAAGAGCACCATTTTCACAGCTTGCAAAATTCAATTTATTCAATTCAATTTATTGGATTTATATGCCGCCCCTCTCCGAAAACTCGGGGCGGCATATAAATCCAATAAATTGAATTGAATAAATTGAATTTTGCAAGCTGTGAAAATGGTGCTCTTCAGGCAGGCTTTTGTAGCTTAATGGCAATTATAATCAGATCCTGATGTCAGATAAAATCAACTGAGTATCTGAAGAGTCAAGGTGAACATTCTGAACCACACATAACTTTCAGAGAGATTATCACTCTGTTTTAAATCATCAAAATACCTGGGGAGTGGGGGTGGGGGATCTGAGAACATGGTGTTTCCATATTTCGGTCGGTCTGCCAAAATTGGCCAGTTGAAAGTGTTTATGAGAACTGTGTCTTCTCACACAGGTGTCCATGATCAGAGATATCAGGGAACGAGAAATCCGCATTTATACTGATGCTGGTCGGATCTGCCGCCCACTTCTAATTGTGGAAAAACAAAAATTGTTACTGAAGAAGAGGCATATTGACCAATTGAAAGAACGTGAATATAACAACTACAGGTGGGGTTATCCTCAGATGTTCTCCTTTTGTGGTATGTTTAGTATCAGTCTTTCCTGAAAGATACTTTTCATTGGAAGAGAAAATTCCAGGCATTAATTGGATTAGTTAATTAATTAGCTAAAGAAAGTGTAGAAGCAAACAAGTTCCACTCTGAAGATAATTGTGTTCGCTAAAATGTTTTGTGGAAATGAGCAAGAATTGAAAAGAGTGTTTGTTTATGTTATTGATGGTTTAAACTAAGGACCAATACAAGAAGTGAATAAAGCTTTTCTTTTCAGTACAGTTTTAGGAATGAGAAAGGATTTGTCTGAAACACTTGCTGGGCATTTTCTAGAGTGATTTGAATTTGCTACTGTAGTACAACTCAAGTGCTACTAGGAACAAGTCCTGCCACCATTTTGGAGAGTATTGCTCTTGGATGTGGTACAGAGCCGCTATTTGCTGATCTTGCGAAAAGTAGTTCTTTTTACACCTGCTTGCATTCCTCCTTGCAATTCCCATTCATTCATGAAAACAAGAAAGGCATCTTTGAAATCTCCAGAGATGCTGTATGTTAAACATGCAAGCTGCAAAATACAGGGAATAAATGTTAACTTTTGAATGTTGCAGCACTTTCCTATCTCTTTCCCAGGTTGCATTAGAGATTCCATTTTGCAACCATCTTTTGACAGCCAGCTAGATCAATGGTTTCATGACAGATTCTTATGTTCAGAGTTGAGTGTGGACAGTATTCAGTACACTATTTTTAATGGGTTAGGCGGCTAAGATGGCAAGTTTAGAAAGGGGCTGAATCCTAAGGAATCAAGACATTGGTTTCTGCAGTACAGTGGTACCTCGGTTCTCGACCACAATCTGTTCCAGAAGTGTGGTCGAGAACCGATTTGGTCGAGAACCGAATTAATTTATCCCATAGGAAATAATGGAAATGGATTTAATTGGTTGGGAACCAATTACATCTACAGTATTTCCTCTATTTCCTATGGGATAAAGATCTGAGTGGACGGGGTGAGAGGGAATGGGAGTCGGAATCCTGACACGCCCCTCCTGGCCGCCCTCTTAACAGCCGCCCAGTCTCTACCTTGTAACTGCTCCAAGCTGCAGGAAGGCTAGGGCTGGCTGCAATACCGGCAGCTTCGGGGGGCTACTTTCCTTAGCGGTTCAGTTGGTTACCTCCAGGCAGCTGCACCAACTTTTTCTTTCCCGGCGGCGGTGGCTCCGGCGGCTTCCCTTCATCACGTGACATTCCTGACGCTGCTGCTGCTCCTCGAAGGGAAGCCGCCGGAGCCGCCGCCGCCGCCAGGAAAGAAAAAGTTGGTGCAGCTGCCTGGAGGTAACCAACTGAACCGCTAAGGAAAGCAGCCCCCCGAAGCTGCCGGTATTGCAGCCAGCCCTACCCTTCCTGCAGCTTGGAGCAGTTACAAGGTAGAGACTGGGAGGCTGTTAAGAGGGCGGCCAGGAAGGGCGTGTCAGGATTCTGACTCCCATTCCCTCTCACCTCGTCCCCTCAGATCTTACATTTCGGATAGTAAACAAAATTTTCTGTTCAGTATCCAAATTTTTGTTCGGATACCGAAGCAAATTTTTGCAGAAAATTTTGTTCAGTATCCGAAATGTACGAAAACCAAGGCATTCGAGAAGCGAGGTACCACTGTACATGCATTAGGCAAAAACAAAACAAAATCATAAATTAGCGAAGGAATGGATCAATGTACCTGAAGAGGCAAAATTATGGTTAATATCACAATATTCATATGTGCATGCTTATACTTTTAGTTTTTCGTTACGTTAACCACTATGCATTTTCTTGAAGTTCAGATATAAATTTGTATTGTTTGTTCTTAGAATTCTGTATGTAATTGCATTAATTAAAATTCATTTTGTTTAGCTGGCAGGATTTGGTGGCCAGTGGTGTAGTAGAATACATTGATACTCTAGAAGAGGAGACTGTTATGCTGGCTATGACTCCAGATGACTTGCAGGAGAAAGGTGTAGCATATTGTTCCACGTATTCACACTGTGAGATTCACCCTTCCATGATTCTAGGAGTTTGTGCATCTATTATTCCGTTTCCAGATCACAACCAGGTTTGTTTGACTTTATTTTATAATATTTTAAATTAATAGTTTATGACTTAATGGAATAATGATATGCATTAATTTTGAAGGTCTTTTTCATTTCTAATACAATTTCTCCTTTTTTAATAGTCTCCTAGAAATACATACCAATCTGCTATGGGAAAACAAGCCATGGGAGTTTATATCACTAATTTCCATGTCCGTATGGATACACTGGCCCATGTTTTATATTATCCTCAGAAGCCCCTTGTGACCACACGTTCTATGGAATATTTGAGGTTCAGAGAGTTGCCAGCAGGTATGATTGCAAGTTGCTGATTAGTGCAAGTATAAAACCTTCAATTATAAAACGTGTACCTTTAGATCAGGGCTCTCCAACCTTGGCAAAGGTTGAAGACTTGTGAACTTCAGCTCCCCAAATTCCTCAGCCAGCAAAGTTGAGGAAAGTTTCCTGAGCAAAATTCCTCAGCAAAACTGGCTGAGGAATCCTGGGAGTTGAAGTCCACAAGTCTTCAACCTTTGCCAAGGTTGGAGAGCCATGCTTTAGAGCAGGGGTCCCCAAACTTTTTACACAGGGGGCCAGTTCACTTTCTCTCGGACTGTTGGAGGGCCGGACTATTAAAAAAAACTATGAACAAATCCCTATGCACACTGCATATACCTTATTTTAAAGTAAAAAACAAAATGGGAACGTACTATTTAGAGTGGGGAAGAAGTCTGAAATTCATATATGTTTATGTTTTGTTTTTTTGTTTTCTTTTGTTAAAGAAAACAAATAATCTGATTGGTTATACAAGGTTTTCTTGGTTTATAGAAAAATGTATAAAGAAAGAAGGTAGCACTTTGGCATAATGGTTAATAAGTTAGAATTATAATTGGTGTTGTACTTTTTGAAGGAACAATAAGGAGGGAATTTAATTAAAAGGAAAGTATGTACCTGGATGACAACATTAGAAAAAATACTTTTGCAACTTTTTTGATGATTGATATTAGTTACTAACAAAATACCACATTTTATTCATGGAAAATTAGATGGTAAAACATATTGTTTGAATGTATTTTTAGGGAAAAATGTAAAAAAAATTACAGCCCCCCAAAAAAGTCCTTCCTTCCTCTGTCCCTCCATTCATTTCATTCTTCCTTCCTTCCTTTTCCCTCCATTTCTCCTTCCTTCTTCTCATTTTCTCTCTCTCTCTCTTTTGCTTTCTTCCCCCCTCTCTCTCTCTCTTGCTTTCTCTCTCTCTCTTCTTCCCTCCCTCCCTTTTTCTCTCCCTCTTTCTCCCCCTTCCTTCCTTCCTTCCTCTCCACTTCTCTTTCCCTCCCTCTTTTTCCCTTCTCTTTCCCTTTTCTTTCTTTCTCTCCACTTCTCTCTCTCTCTTCCCTCTTTCACCTTCCCTGTTCTCTCCCTGTGGAGGACTCGCCCAACAAGCCTCTATCCTCTGACCCCGGACTCCCATTCAATCCCCATTCAGAAAATGGGAACCGGCAACTCAAAGAGGAGGAGGAGGCGGGGGTGTGTGTGTGTATGTTTGTGTGTTGTGCCCGGCTTGGCTTTCGGCAGGCCTTCCATTACCTTGGGTGAGATGAGATTGAGGGGGACGTTCTCGCCTCTGTTGCTCCGGCTTCGGATGCGGAGGTGCCTCAGCGAGTGGGCACAGAGACCGCCTCCTCCGGGCGGAATCCCCACCCTGGCGGGAGGCGCCAACAATAAACACAGGAGAGGGAGCTGCTGCCACCCTGGCACCGTCCTCCGCGGATGGTCCGGTGCCAAGCCTATTTGAAGTCCGTGGCGGGCTGGCAATGGAATGGGGAGCTCACGCGCACAGGCGCATGCGAACCTTCACTAGTGCAGGACTTCCCCGCACTTTCCCCATACCTTTAATAAATTAGGTTTCATTAATACATTGCAAAGCATTCGCTCCGGTATGTCTGTACCACAAAGGAAAAATATTACAACTTTGAAATATTTCTTAACTTGTTCCTTAAATGATGCATTCTTTGTCTCTGTGTCTTGTTCATATCTATCTCTGTTATTTCTTGTATTTGGGTGTGCACATTCTTATTACATTTTTGCACTGTTTGTTTTTCATTTTTAACAAGCATAAAATATTTATAAAAGTTTCAACAATGATCTAATTAGCCAGTTTTAAATTCTTGGAATGTTTATGCACAAAGATGTCGCCGTCTTTCAGTATGGGTAGCAAATGAACAGGGTTTGGAGACAATTCTCAAGGACATAGTTGAAGAAATATGTGAAAGTGTAAGCAAATTCCACACCTGCTCCTCACAAAGCTATCTTCTTGTGATAACACCAGGCTATACCATACAAGATCACGGGGTGTGTTTATATGCCCATCCTATCATGCTGTAGAGAACAGCATATAATTACTGAGAAATTAGAGTTTATTTGGCATTCATACTCAATCTGTAAAATAAAAAGAATATGTGGAAGTGATGTGCCGGTGCCTGGAGGCTGTTGGGGCCTGGATGGGTGTCAACAAACTCAAACTCAACCCAGACAAGATGGAGTGGCTGTGGGTCTTGCCTCACAAGGACAATTCCATCTGTCCATCCATTACCCTGGGGGGGAAATCATTGACCCCCTCAGAGAGCATCCGCAACTTGGGCGTCCTCCTCGATCCACAGCTCACATTAGAGAAACACCTTTCAGCTGTGGCGAGGGAGGCGTTCGCCCAGGTTCGCCTGGTGCACCAGTTGTGACTATTTGGACCGGGAGTCACTGCTCACAGTTATTCATGCCCTCATCACCTCGAGGTTCGACTACTGTAATGCTCTCTACATGGGGCTACCTTTGAAAAGTGTTCGGAAACTTCAGATCGTGCAGAATGCAGCTGCGAGAGCAGTCATGGGCTTCCCCAAATATGCCCATGTTACACCAACACTCCGCAGTCTGCACTGGTTGCCGATCAGTTTCCGGTCACAATTCAAAGTGTTGGTTATGACCTATAAAGCCCTTCATGGCACCGGACCAGATTACCTCAGGGACCGCCTTCTGCTGCACGAATCCCAGCGACCAGCTAGGTCCCACAGAGTGGGTCTTCTCCGGGACCTGTCAACCAAACAATGTCGCTTGGCGGGACCCAGAGGAAGAGCCTTCTCTGTGGTGGCCCCGGCCCTCTGGAACCAACTCCCCCCAGAGATTAGAATTGCCCCCACCCTCCTTGCCTTTCAAAAGCTGCTTAAAGCCTCTGCCGCCAGGCATGGGGGAACTGAGATACACTTCCCCCTAGGCCTTTACAATTTTATGCATGGTATGTTTGTATATATGATTGGTTTTTATATAATGGGTTTTTAACTGTTCTTAGTATTGGATTTTGTTATATACTGTTTTATTGCTGTTGTTAGCCGCCCCGAGTCTGCGGAGAGGGGCAGCATACAAATCCAATAAATAAATAAATGAATGAATGAATGTGTATAATTGAAGTATATTCTTGAATCTCTTACAGGCATCAACTCTATAGTTGCCATAGCTTCATATACAGGATATAATCAAGAAGACTCTGTTATCATGAACCGCTCTGCTGTTGACAGAGGTTTTTTCAGGTTTGGCTTGTTAAATATTTCACATCTTGCCACATTTCTATTTCCCTGTTAAAGAACTACCGTATTTTTTTGGAGTATAAGACGTACCTTAGTTTTGGGGGAGGAAAATGGGGGGGGGGGGAATCTACCTACCAGTACCTCCGGAACTGCCTGCTACCGCACGAATCCCAGCAACCGATAAGATCCCACAGAGTTGGCCTTCTCCAGGTCCCGTCAACTAAACAATGTCGTTTGGCGGGCCCCATGGGAAGAGCCTTCTTTGTGGCGGCCCCGGCCCTCTGGAATCAACTCCCCCCAGAGATTAGAACTGTCCCCACCCTCCTTGTCTTTCGTAAATTACTCAAGACATACAAATCTAATAAATTATTATTATTATTAATTATTATTTATCCTTCTAGCGTCCTTAGTCTGGTCAGTTTCAGCACATTATCTTATACCCTGGTTAGGGCTGGGGGGGGGGGGAATCTTCGGAGGGATTAGCAATGGAAATCAGCCTGCAAAGACATAGGGCTTCTTTGGAGTAGCAATGATAAAATCTTGCAAGCAGGAAGAGCCGGGAAGATCATTAGAACCTGGTGAGAGCTGGGGGGAAAAGCTTTAAAAAAAAGGAAAAAAGCTTCATTCGGAGTATAAGACGGACACAAATTTTCAGCCATGGGGGGGGGGGGGAAGGTGCATCTTATACTCAAAAAAATACAGTATTTCACATGCTTATAAGAAGTAGACCATTAGTTTTGAAGCATTCTTGGTATTTTTTCTTGAGATCTGTTGTATCAAATATTTCACTTCAATTAAGTGTGTTCTTTCTGGGTGTTAATCATCAAGTATTTTTTTTTCTTTTATTGTCAGAGACTCACCTTTTTGCTACACTTTTAGATTAAAGGTTAGTTGTGGTCGTGGCTTCCAATCCCCAGTGGATATTTTGCTAATGTACGTCAACATGTCATCCTGCTGCTGAAGAATGTTAGATCATGCCTCAACCTGAACTAAAAGTGTGCTACTTGACTTGGGGCTGATGGTGTCACTCCTCTCTTCCCTTAGATCTGTGTTCTATCGCTCTTATAAAGAACAGGAATCCAAAAAAGGATTCGACCAAGAAGAAATATTTGAGAAACCCAGTCGTGAAACATGCCAGGGTAAGAAATAGGAACATGTCGTGAAGACAGAGATGGTAGATAACTGCTCAGTCATAGAATTTCCTAAGTTTCATACATTTATGCTATTGGCAAAGAAGAATATGATTTCAAGGGGGCTACAAGTGAGTGATCCTGCCTTACCTGTCATTGTCACTGATGGCCACAGAGTTATTATTATTATTATTTATTAGATTTGTGTGCCTCCCTTCTCCGAAGACTCCAAAGTTAATGCATATGTAACATTAGGTGAGATCATCCAAGGGCATGGGGTGAGGTATCATCAATATGCAGATGATACCCAGCTTTACATCTCCACCCCTTGTCCAGTCAGCGAAGCAATGGAAGTGATGTGCCGGTGCCTGGAGGCTGTTGGGGTCTGGATGGGTATCAGCAGACTCAAACTCAACCCGGATAAGACGGAGTGGCTGTGGGTTTTGCCTCCCAAGGACAATTCCATCTGTCCGTCCATCACCCTGGGGGGGGGGGAATCACTAACCCCCTCAGAGAGGGTTCGCAACTTAGGCGTCCTCCTCGATCCACAGCTCACATTAGAGAAACATCTTTCAGCTGTGGCGAGGGGGGCGTTTGCCCAGGTTCGCCTGGTGCACCAGTTGCGACCCTATTTGGACCGGGAGTCACTGCTCACAGTCACTCATGCCCTCATCACCTCGAGGCTCGACTACTGTAATGCTCTCTACATGGGGCTACCTTTGAAAAGTGTTCGGAAACTTCAGATCGTGCAGAATGCAGCTGCGAGAGCTATCATGGGCTTTCCTAAATATCCCCATGTCACACCAACACTCCGCAGTCTGCATTGGTTGCCGATCAGTTTCCGGTCACAATTCAAAGTGTTGGTTATGACCTATAAAGCCCTTCATGGCACCGGACCAGAATTTCTCCGGGACCGCCTTCTGCCGCCCGAATCCCAGCAACCAGTTAGGTCCCACAGAGTTGGCCTTCTCCGGGTCCCGTCAACCAAACAATGTCGTTTGGCGGGCCCCAGGGGAAGAGTCTTCCCTGTGGCGGCCCCGACCCTTTGGAACCAACTCCCCCCAGATATCAGAGTTGCCCCCACCCTCCTAGCCTTTCGTAAGCTCCTTAAAACCCACCTCTGTCGTCAGGCATGGGGGAATTGACATTTTCCCTCCCCCTAGGCTTATAAAATTTATGCATGGTATGCTAGTATGTATGATTGGTTTCTAAATTGGTTTTTTTTAAATTAACTTAAATATTAGATTTGTTTTCATTGTATTATTATTGCTGTGAGCCGCCCCAAGTCTGCGGAGAGGGGCGGCATACAAATCTGATTAATAAAATAAATAAAATAAATAAATTAGTCTAAAAAGGGGATCTAGCACTAATTGAGTTTTCTTAATTCAGACTGGCACTGGCAAACAAATCAAAGCCTTGATATATTATCCTATTACAGGGATCCTCAATCTTGGTAACTTTAAGACTTGTGGACTTCAACTCTCTGAATTCTGGAGAAAGTTGCTACATTTGAGGACCTCTGTCCTGTTAGAAAAGGGGAACAAGCAGAAGCCCTCATCTGGAAGCACGTAACGTTGTTGTCTTCTTCTCAGGGATGAGGCATGCCATCTATGACAAGCTGGACGATGATGGTTTGATTGCCCCTGGCGTACGTGTCTCAGGAGATGATGTCATCATTGGCAAGACAGTAACTTTGCCTGAGAACGAAGACGAACTGGACAGCACCAATCGTCGCTACACCAAAAGGGATTGCAGCACTTTCCTACGAACTAGTGAAACTGGTATCGTTGACCAGGTCATGATTACCTTGAACCAGGAAGGTTACAAGTTTTGTAAAATAAGAGTAAGTTTAGGAGTTATGTAAACATGTCTGCAAGAACAAATCCAGAATTTGTGAATAGTTGGTGTAATAGATTGGGTTTTTTAAATTAATATTTTTATTGATTTTTATAATATAAAACACACACACAACATATAACATGTGCTCAGTGATCCCACCACCAGACAATCGATCGTACCCCACCACCAGTTGGGGGTATTTCTTGTATAAATCTTTTAAACCCAAGAGTGAAATATTTCTTTACATGTTATAGAGTGATTCCAACTTGTTTCTTATAACTTGGTCTTGGATCCTACTCGCCCTATACTTGTCCCATCGCCCCATCAGCTGTTGCAAATCAGTTTCATGTTGGTGTAATAGATTGTTATGATTTTATCTCTCCAGGTGCGGTCTGTCCGAATACCACAGATTGGAGATAAATTTGCTAGTAGACATGGTCAGAAAGGTACCTGTGGTATCCAATACAGGCAAGAGGTAAATGCCTCCTATTTTGTTTTTGATGTAGAGGATATATCATGCTCTGGAGGACAGAAGGAAAAGGGGGGACACGATCGAAACATTTAAATATGTCAAAGGGTTAAATAAGGTTCAGGAGGGAAGTGTTTTTAATAGGAAAGTGAACACAAGAACAAGGGGACACAATCTGAGGTTAGTTGGGGGAAAGATCAAAAGCAACATGAGAAAATATTATTTTACTGAAAGAGTAGTAGATCCTTGGAACAAACTTCCAGCAGGCGTGGTTGGTAAATCCACAGTCACTAAATTTAAACATGCCTGGGATAAACATATATCCATCCTAAGATTAAAATACAAAAAATAGTATAAGGGCAGACTAGATGGACCATGAGGTCTTTTTCTGCTGTCAGTCTTCTATGTTTCTATGTTAGTTGATTGGATTTGAAATATCACCTTGGTTTTTACACTTCTTAGAATATATCAGTTGCTTTATCTGTGTTGTCAGGGTCACTTGTTGAGTGAAGGCTGCTCAATTTTGACATAGTTGACATAATAGATTGAACAGCCCTCTCTCAACAGAAGGGGAAAGATATGACATCATCTATCTCCAGTCTACAACACAGTCCTTTCAACATTCCAATAAGGCTCCACACCCATTTGCACTACTCAGGTGACCCTCACAACACAGATAAACCTCCAGGTGGCCTTAACGACTCGCTAAAATAATGCAAATGACCAACTGTCTTCAAAATGTATAAATCCTTCCATTCCCCACCATCCAGTCAGAGCTGAAAAATGCTTCTTGGGTAAGAAGCAAAATGTCTTCAAATTAAAACCAGAAAATCCAGTTGCTTCTTGAAAAAGCTCCTTTGGGGCCACCATGACCTGGATGACTGAGAAATCTCCATAGACATTTAACTGCGGTATCTCAGTCATGTGTTTACCATTTAAGTCAGTATGTGTTGTTCTGTGCCTGACCCATTTTTTCTCCCATCACCACTTGCAGAGCAGGGAAGATTGCCTAAGTAAGCTCTCTCTTCCTGAGTTTCTTTTTTCCCCAGTGCAGCATATCCCTGAAAAGTGCTAAGGCAAATTTTCCAGCTGTTCCCTGAAGTTGACAAAACATGAATCAGTTTCGCACCAAGGACTTTTCTCCACTTCCTGGGAAATTGCATTCATGTGTCTGTTTATTCCCATGTAATCCCTCTCCAATGAAAGTAAATTCGAATGTCCCTTTGCTAATTATCCCAGTGCTGAGATGAGCAATCCAAAGGGTGGAAATGAGGAAAAACAGATATAACATTTGCCTTTTTTATAGCTTCCTTGAGAGTCAAATTCTGAAATGCTTCCTTCTCGTTGGGCTCTCAGCTGTTTAGGATAAAACAAGAGTAAACTGAAGTAAAATCTTAAGCACAACTTTGGTCATGAGTTTTGATTTAAAGACTGCTTAAGGACTGATTTGCCGATCTCAATAATGATTATTAAACAAGAATTTCCTTTGATCAGTGATAGGCCCTTCTGCAGATAAGTCGAATTCCTTTTTTAAAAGTTTATAATGGCATTTAAAACTCAACTTATCCATGATTATATAGAGTATAATGGGAAATTCATAACTCATCACATGCCTGATATGATCAGGTAATAAAATAAAGAAGTTGTATAGTTTATTTTGTGACATATAAAAAAAAAAAATCCAGCAGGGCCTGTAGATTCAGCAAACTATAATTAAGAAAAAAATGGTGGTGTGGAAAACGTTACGATTCTGATCTGTTTTCATTTTTAGGATATGCCGTTTACCTGTGAAGGTATAACTCCTGATATCATTATCAATCCCCATGCTATCCCTTCGCGAATGACCATTGGTCACTTGATTGAGTGTCTTCAGGGAAAGGTAGGTCTCTCTGCTTGGAACTGAGATATTCTACATCGTGCTCTCTTTGAAACCTTCCAGGGGCATCTCTGACTAACATACCCAGCCAAGGTGGAATCAGATTGTTTTTATCTCTTGCAATCTGGAGCCATTTTATTTTCAAATTAAAAAGCTAACTCTCTGGCCCTCGGCATTAATCTAGGTGCTGGGGAAACACAAATCTCTACATTTCCATATGATTTAAAATCCCTTTAATGTTCAGTTTATATGTTTGCTCTTTCCTTCCTCTAAGGAAGCCAGAGTAAGTACTACAAAGTCCCCATTCCTCTGATTTTTGACTCTCAGAAGCCCTTCAATTTAAGTAAAGTGATTCTGTGAGCTCTACACTTCAGTGGGAGTTCGAATATAACCTTCCCAGTTACATTTTAGACAGTTATTATGAATAATAGTGTAATAATTGCTAACCTCTTCTTCCTCCTTTCCAGGTATCAGCAAATAAAGGGGAGATAGGTGACGCTACACCTTTTAATGATGCAGTCAATGTGCAGAAGATTTCAAACTTGCTGTCTGATTATGGGTATCATTTGAGAGGAAATGAGGTAATGAGGAAATGAAGTGTTGGTTATGACCTATAAAGCCCTTCATGGCACCAGACCAGGTTATCCGTGAGACCGCCTTCTGCCACACGAATCCCAGCGGCCGGTTAGGTCCCACAGAGTTGGTCTTCTCCGGGTCTCGTCGACTAAACAATGTTGTCTGGCGGGACCCAGGGGAAGAGCCTTCTCTGTGGCGGCTCCAACCCTCTGGAATCAGCTCCCCCCAGAGATTACGATTGCCCCCACCCTCCTTGCCTTTCATAAACTTCTTAAAACCCACCTCTGCTGTCAGGCATGGGGGAAACTCAGACCTCCCCTTGCCTGTGTAGTTTTGTGTATGATATAACTGTGTGTATGTTTTTATATACAGTGTTCCCTCGCTTTTCGCGGGGGATGCGTTCCAAGACCGCCCGTGAAAGTTGAATTTCCGCGAAGTAGAGATGCGGAAGTAAATACACTATTTTTGGCTATGAACAGTATCACAAGCCTTCCCTTGACACTTTAAACCCCTAAATTGCAATTTTCCATTCCCTTAGCAACCATTTAGATTATTACTCACCATGTTTATTTATTAAAGTTTATTAAAAAAAATATTTATTAAAAGCAGACGAGAGTTTGGCGATGACATATGATGTCATCGGGTGGGAAAAACCGTGGTATAGGGAAAAACCCGCGAAGTATTTTTTAATTAATATTTTTGAAAAACCGTGGTATAGACTTTTCGTGAAGTTCGAACCCGCGAAAATCGAGGGAACACTGTATTGGGGTCTTTTTCTTTTTAGACTTTTTAATGTAAAACTATTATTTTAGATTTTAATTATTAGATTTGTTACCATGTATTGTTTTTATCACTGTTGTGAGCCGCCCCGAGTCTGCGGAGAGGGGCGGCATAAAAATCTAATTAATAATAATAATAATAATAATAATAATAATAATAATAATAATAATAATATAATAATAATAATAATAATAATAATAATAATAATAATAATAATAATAATCTGATACAATCAATGAGTGATAAGTCTCATTCTGACTGTTCCCTGCACTGATAGGCTATTATAACAGGCGCAATTACTTTTTTGCAGATTCTGTACAACGGCTTTACTGGTCGCAAAATCACCTCCCAGATCTTTATTGGCCCCACTTACTATCAGCGGCTAAAACACATGGTAGATGATAAAATTCATTCCAGGGCAAGAGGGCCTATTCAGATCCTTAACAGGCAACCTATGGAAGGTCGATCTCGGTAAGAAATAGATGCCTGCTTATTACGCTTTGCAATTTGTCTTTATTTTAGTGTGAGGTATTGAAGCTCTAATCCTTAGAAAATTTACTGGAAAATGACCCCCGTTTCTGGGTTTTTTCCCCAGGTCTTTTTATAGGCTTTAGTGGTATTATTTGCAACTATGAGGGTTAGAAAAATAATAAGACCAGAAATGCTAGCAGCCCAGATGAGAGTGTTAAGATATATTCTTAAGAAATATATTGTCTTTTTAAATTAATTTCCTTAGCCTGTCTTGCATTGACAATGTGCATATGTAGCATTTCTTTGGAGCTTCTGGTATGTCTCGTCAGGGTGCACCTGCGAGAGCAATCATGGGCTTTCCTAAATATGCCCATGTCACACCAACACTCCACAGTCTGCATTGGTTGCCGATCAATTTCCGGTCACAATTCAAAGTGTTGGTTATGACCTATAAAGCCCTTCATGGCACCGGACCAGGGTACCTACAAGACTGCCTTCTGCTGCATGAATCCCAGCGACCAGTTAGGTCCCACAGAGTGGGTCTTCTCTGGGTCCCGTCAACTAAACAATGCCGCTGGGCGGGACCCAGGGGAAGAGCCTTCTCTGTGGCAGCCCCGGCCCTCTGGAACCAACTCCCCCCAGAGATTAGATTTGCCCCCACCCTCCTCGCCTTTCGTAAGCTACTTAAAACCCACCTCTGCCGTCAGGCATGGGGGAATTGAGATGCTCTTTCCCCCTGGGCCTTAATGACTTTATGCATGGTATGTCTGAATGTATGTTTGGTTTTTACTTTAATGGGTTTTTAATTGTTTTTACTATTGGATTATTGTGTATACTGTTTTATTATTGTTGTTAGACGCCCGGAGTCTCCGGAGAGGGGCGGCATACAAATCCAATAAATCAAATCAAATCAATCAAACCTGGAAAACAGGGAAATCATGGAATTATCAGGGAAATTGGTGGTTCGGGAAATATCAGGGTATTATCAGGGAATTAGTGAAAAAAACTGAATAAATCGGGGGGGGGGACACATTAAAATGTTAAAAAGTCAGGGAAAAATCATGTAAAAAAAACAACAACAACGGATTGCACTGCCTGGCAGAGCCAAGCAAAAATGAGCCTAACTGTGGCAACAACTTGCTTCCTCAGCTACCAATACAGTGATCCCCCGATCATTGCGAGGGTTCCGTTCCAGGACACCTCACAATGACCGGTTTTTCGCGAAGTATGCGCATGCGCAGATGGTGTTTTTACTTCCGCAGCAGCAAGGAGCCGAAGATTGGGGTTTCCCCACCGCCCACGCAAACTCCTCGCTGCCGCTCGCCCGCCCTTCGCCCGCCCACGCCATTCGCTCGCGCCGCTTCCCAGCTGAGTCCTGAAGCCAATTCGCTTCAGGACTCAGCTGGGAAGCGGCGAGAATGAACGGCGTGGGCGGGCGAAGGGCGGGCGAAGGGCGGGCGCGTGGGCAGGCAGGCGGCGGACAAGCTGTTCGCTCGCGCGTGCCGCTTCCCAGCTGAGTCCTGAAGCCAATTCGCTTCAGGACTCAGCTGGGAAGCTGCGAGAATGAACGGTGTGGGCGGGCGAAGGGCGCGCGGGCGCGTGGGCAGGCAGGCGGCGGACAAGCCGTTCGCTCGCGCGCGCCGCTTCCCAGCTGAGTCCTGAAGCCAATTCGCTTCAGGACTCAGCTGGGAAGTGGCGAGAATGAACGGCGTGGGCGGGCGAAGGGCGGGCGAAGGGCGGGCGCGTGGGCAGGCAGGCGGCGGACAAGCTGTTCGCTCGCGCGTGCCGCTTCCCAGCTGAGTCCTGAAGCCAATTCGCTTCAGGACTCAGCTGGGAAGCTGCGAGAATGAACGGTGTGGGCGGGCAAAGGGCGCGCGGGCGCGTGGGCAGGCAGGCAGCGGACAAGCCGTTCGCTCGCGCGCGCCGCTTCCCAGCTGAGTCCTGAAGCCAATTCGCTTCAGGACTCAGCTGGGAAGTGGCGAGAATGAACGGCGTGGGCGGGCGAAGGGCGCGCGGGCAGGCAGGCGGCGGACAAGCCGTTCGCTCGCGCGCGCCGCTTCCCAGCTGAGTCCTGAAGCCAATTCGCTTCAGGACTCAGCTGGGAAGCGGCGAGAATGAACGGCGTGGGCGGGCGAAGGGCGGGCGCGCGGGCAGGCAGGCGGCGGACAAGCCGTTCGCTCGCGCCGCTTCCCAGCTGATTCCTGAAGCCAATTTGCTTCAGGAGTCAGCTGGGAAGCGGCGAGAATGAACGGCGTGGGCGGGCGAGCGGCAGCGAGGAGTTTGCGTGGGCGGTGGGGAAACTCCTCGCTGATGCCCGCCACTCGCCCTCCCGCCAGCAAGAGGGGGAAGACCTAGGGAAGCCGCCCAGCAGCTGATCTGCCCGGCGCCATCTACGCATGCGTGCCCATAGAAAAAAGGGCGCGCATGCGCAGATGGTGTTTTCACTTCCGGGTTGCAAAATCGCCATATAGCCGTTTCGCAATGATCGGGATCGCAATACCCGGGGGATCACTGTATTTCTCCACAGCTCAGCCGTTTGGTATGGCGTCATCTACGACCGTGCCTTAAATAGATTGCAAGTTACAGGGAAATGTTGAAAATATCAGGGAATTTTAAAATGCTTTCCTCCTGGACACTGTTTTGTGTTTTAAGACTTCATTTCATTAGGAGCATTTTTGGTACATGAGCTGGTTTTCTCCTCTAGTAGCTTCTTACATTAATTTGGGGGGCAGGAATAACAGGCAGCCCAATTTATTTATTTATTTATTTATTTATTGGATTTGTATGCCGTCCCTCTCCAGAGACTCGGGGCGGCTAACAGCGACAATAAAACAGTGTACAATAGTAATTTGGTATTGATGATTAAAAATCAATTAATATAAAAACCAAACATACATACATACATACCATGCATAGAATTGTAAAGGCCTAGGGGGAAAGAGGATCTCAATTCCCCCATGCCTGGCGGCAGAGGTGGGTTTTAAGTTGTTTACGAAAGGCAAGGAGGGTGGGGGCAGTTCTAATCTCTGGGGGGAGTTGGTTCCAGAGGGCCGGGGCCGCCACAGAGAAGGCTCTTCCCCTGGGTCCCGCCAGGCGACATTGCTTAGTTGACGCACCCGGAGAAGATCCACTCTGTGGGACCTAACTGGTCGCTGGGATTCGTGCAGCAGAAGGCGGTCCCTGAGGTAATCTGGTCCGGTGCCATGAAGGGCTTTATAGGTCATAACCAACACTTTGAATTGTGACCGGAAACTGATCGGCAACCAATACAGATTGCGGAGTGTTGGTGTGACATGGGCATATTTGGGAAAGCCCATGATTGCTCTCGCAGCTGCATTCTGCACGATCTGAAGTTTCCGAACATTTTTCAAAGGTAGCCCCATGTAGAGAGCGTTACAGTAGTCAAGCCTCGAGGTGATGAGGGCATGAGTGACCGTGAGCAGTGACTCCCGGTCCAAGTAGGGTCGCAACTGGTGCACCAGGCGAACCTGGGCAAACGTCCCCCTCGCCACAGCTGAAAGATGTTTCTCTAATGTGAGCTGTGGATCGAGCAGGACGCCCAAGTTGCGAACCTTCTCTGAGGGGGCCAGTGATTCTCCCCCCAGGGTAATGGACGGACAGATGGAGTTGTCCTTGGGAGGTAAGATCCACAGCCACTCTGTCTTGTCTGGGTTGAGTTTGAGCTTGTTGACACTCATCCAGGCCCTAACATCCTCCAGGCACCAGCCCATCACTTCCACTGCTTCGTTGGCTGGACATGGGGTGGAGATGTATAACTGGGTATCATCGGCGTATTGATGATACCTCACCCCATGCCCTTGGATGATCTCACCTAGCGGTTTCATGTAGATATTAAATAGCAGGGGGGAGAGGACCGACCCCTGAGGCACCCCACAAGGGAGAGACCTAGAGGTCGACCTCTGATCCCCTACTAACACCGACTGCGACCGACCAGAGAGGTATGAGGAGAACCACTGAAGAACAGTGCCTCCCACTCCCAACCCCTCTAGTCGGTGCAGAAGGATACCATGGTCGATGGTATTGAAAGCCGCTGAGAGGTCAAGAAGCACCAGGACAGAGGACAAGCCCCTGTCCTGGGCCCGCCAGAGATCATCCATCAACGCGACCAAAGCAGTTTCCGTGCTGTAGCCGGGCCTGAATCCAGACTGTTGAGGACCTAGATAATCGGCTTCTTCCAAGGACCGCTGGAGCTGAAGTGCCACCACTTTCTCAACAACCTTCCCCATAAAGGGAAGGTTGGAGATTGGACGGTAGTTATTGAGTATGGCTGGGTCCAGGGAAGGCTTCTTGAGGAGGGGGCGCACAAGTGCCTCCTTATAAGGAGCCGGAAAGGACCCACTCCCCAAGGAGGCGTTGACAATCTCCCGGACCCAGCTCCGTGTCACCTCTCGACTGACCGAAACCAACCAAGAAGGACACGGATCCAGTAGACAGGTGGCGGAACACACAGCTCCAATGGCCTTGTCCACTTCCTTAGGTGTCACTAAGTCAAACTTCTCCCAGACAGATGGACAAAGACGTTTAGCCCCAGTCACCTCGACTGACTCGTTGTCAGTTGACTCGGTTTTACAATTGGGTAGTTTATTCTAATTTGGAAAAATAAAAAAGTGAACCTGATTTTTTTTCTCTTTTCCCTCGCAGCGATGGAGGTCTTCGGTTTGGAGAGATGGAACGAGACTGTCAGATTGCTCACGGAGCAGCACAGTTCCTAAGGGAAAGATTGTTTGAAGCCTCAGATCCATATCAGGTTCACGTATGCAACTTGTGTGGGCTAATGGCAATAGCAAACACGCGGACCCACACCTATGAATGCAGGGGGTGTCGTAATAAGACACAGGTTTGTAAAGAGGGCAGGAAAATGCTGCCCATTCCATTTCATTTTTCTCTCTGTCTAACTTTTATCTTCCGTCTCACCTTATGTTCTGTCGAGCTCTCTGGTAGAATCCTCCCAAAAATGCACAGATACAATTTCAGACACACACACGTTTGAAAATTCAAAACAATGTTCTTTATACTGAAAAATGCAAATAAACGAAGCATTCTTTTTGTATAGCAAAGAGCATTTGTCTCCAAACAAATTGGTAATTTGTACAAGTCCCTTATCAGTTCTGTGATACTTAGCTTGCAGCTGTGAGGCAATTCACAGTCCTTCTTCTTTCACAAAGTGAAACACCCTTTGCTCTGGTTTAGTTTCAAAGTGGGGGAAAATCAGCACACAAAGGTCAAAGTCAGCAAAGCAGGCATGAAACACAATGATCAGATAATCCTCCACAACGGCCAAATCCACAGGCTGCTATTTATAGCAGCCTCACTAAGTACCACAGCCCCACCCAACCACAGGTGGCCTCATTTTCTTTGATAATAATCTCTCAGTTGTTGTTGCCTATGCATCGCTCTGCTCATTAACTCTTGTTCTGAATCCAAGGAGGAGCTAGATAATTGATCTCCTTCTGAGCTGTCTGGCACACTCTCCTCCTCCCTGTCACTCATGTCTTCTTGGACAGAGGAGCCTTCATCAGCAGATTCCACCGGGGGCAAAACAGGCCTGCAGCATGTGGATGTCTCCCCCACATCCAGAGTCCTTGGGGCAGGAGCTGGGCCAGAGCCAACCACAACACCTTGAGGCACTTTTTCCAATACTTGCCTATGCTATGTTATCTACCATGAATTACAATATAATCAAGGTCACTAGCTGCAAGAGGGACAGCATAAATATTCTCCCATCCCTTCGGAAGAGTTAAGAAAATTTCTGAAACAATGCCATTGAATTTTAAAATGCTGAAAATGCTGTCCTCTTAACAGTATTACAAAAATACTTTAAACTGTGCCTTTAATACTTAAAATGAGGACAATGCCAAGCTCTACTTCACTTTAAATCGACATGTAGATTTGCCTCTCTCTTTGTGTGGGTGAGAGAGAAAGAGGACTCAGATTCCAAACAGTGGCTGGAGGTCAAGGGCCCCTTTAATGCAGTGTTTCCCAACCTTGGCAACTTGAAGATATTTGGACTTCAACTCCCAGAATTCCCCAGCCAGCATTCGCTGGCTGGGGAATTCTGGGAGTTGAAGTCCAAATATCTTCAAGTTGCCAAGGTTGGGAAACACTGCTTTAATGTACACTTCAATAATCCCTAGCACTCAGTGTTTACCTCATCTTTAAATCCTTCCTCGCCCAGCTTAGGGGGCAATCGACATTGAAGAAATTGGCTTTCTTGTCTGCAACATACTGTACACAGAAGATTTTTTTTCTGTCAGGCCCAAGCCCAGAGAAGACACAGTTGAAAAGCAATCAAGTTCAGTTCCCTATTTACTTACAGCAAATCAACTGAACCTTGCCAAACTAAATTTATAGCTTACTAACATACTAGTTATATCCCAGGAGATTCTACAGTGTGGCTACCCTGAAACATAGAAATATAGAAGTCTGACGGCAGAAAAAGACCTCATGGTCCATCTAGTCTGCCCTTATACTATTTTCTATATTTTATCTTAGGATGGATATATGTTTATCCCAGGCATGTTTAAATTCAGTTACTGTGGATTTATCTACCACGTCTGCTGGAAGTTTGTTCCAAGGATCTACTACTCTTTCAGTAAAATAATATTTTCTCATGTTGCTTTTGATCTTTCCCCCAACTAACTTCAGATTGTGTCCCCTTGTTCTTGTGTTCACTTTCCTATTAAAAACACTTCCCTCCTGGACCTTATTTAACCCTTTAACATATTTAAATGTTTCGATCATGTCCCCCCTTTTCCTTCTGTCCTCCAGACTATACAGATTGAGTCCATTAAGTCTTTCCTGATACGTTTTATGCTTAAGACCTTCCAACATTCTTGTAGCCCGTCTTTGGACCCGTTCAATTTTGTCAATATCTTTTTGTAGGTGAGGTCTCCAGAACTGAACACAGTATTCCAAATGCGGTCTCACCAGCGCTCTATATAAGGGGATCACAATCTCCCTCTTCCTGCTTGTTATACCTCTAGCTATGCAGCCAAGCATTCTACTTGCTTTCCCTACCACCTGACTGCACTGTTCACCCATTTTGAGACTGTCAGAAATCACTACCCCTAAATCCTTCTCTTCTGAAGTTTTTGCTAACACAGAACTGCCAATACAATACTCAGATTGAAGATTCCTTTTCCCCAAGTGCATTATTTTACATTTGGAAACATTAAACTGCAGTTTCCATTGCTTTGACCATTTATCTAGTAAGGGGATCATAATCTCCCTCTTCCTGCTTGTTATACCTCTAGCTATGCAGCCAACTTCCCCTCCCCCCCACTCCCTAATCTTAGGTGCCTCTCTCTGGGAAAGTTCTCTGTTGCCAAACTCTTCCAAAAACATCTTTCCTCCAGGTCCATATTCCATCACACCTCTCCAGTGAAGCTTGGCCAGTATTGAGCAGGGACTTTCTAAATTTTCTCACATTCCCTGATTTGTTCCCAAATATTTTTTTATCACCGTTACGTTCAAAAACCTTGAAGCCTTTCAAAAATTATTTCATGGAGTTCTTTTCTGAGCTCCCTAACCCCATCTGTGGATGTTGCATTTTTTAAAGCAAATATATAGAATACTTTCTGAAATAAAATGTTTTTGCTAACATAGGTCAATTTTTTGTTTCCCCCCCAAGATTTCTCTGGTGAGGATGCCGTATGCCTGCAAACTACTTTTCCAAGAACTGATGTCAATGAGTATTGCCCCTCGAATGATGAGCGCGTAGTCTTCAAAGAATTTATCTTTTCCCGGAATGTGTACTGCCTACTTTAAACTTTCTTTTAAAATGTGTTTTAAATCCCAACAGGTGTTGGTTTTTTATTGGAAGGGGTTTTTTGCTTCCAGATTATGAATGTGTGAATTTCATGTTTTCTGTAAATAGAAATAAAAGCTTTCCAGACATTCGCTTAATACTTTATTGAAATTACAGCGAAAATAGTAGAAATTAAGGGACTACATGGCTGGTTGTGAGTTTTCCAAAAAATAAACTTGTTATAGATGAAAGGCACTCTCCCAATATGTGGAATATATGGTTCATCTTTTACAGCTCAGTACTTTCACCTACAAAGAAAATGAGATTTTGCTTTAAGAATGCATGTTATTCTTGAGATGCATTCCATAGAAATGAGTTGCTGTAGAAATAATCAAAGGTATTTCCTTAAAGCAAGAAAAATAGCAGAAATAGATAACAATTCCTTCTTCCTTCACAGTTATTTCTGATTCATTTGAAATCATAGATAACAAGTAAGCAAACTTTTTTCTGCATTTGACTTCTTTTTCAGAGGTTGCTGATAGTGGGGGAACATAAAAGGGATTCCTCGGTACCACCAGATGGAGCAAACATTTCATGGGGGAGATGGTTTACAATAACATTAAGCCAGTTGAAGCTTGCAAAGATGTGAAACACTTATTTTGGGCACAAATTATGACAAAGCATATTACCAATTAATAATCAGCCCAAGCTATTTGATTTTTCTTAACCAGATCCAATAGAAAAGGGAGTGCTTATGCAGACCTACATACCTTTTGCAGGTATTTCGTTTAAGGAATTTACCACAGTAATTTTTCCAGAAGCTGTGGCTTCTCCTTTAGAGTTAGATGCGTGACATTCATATTCTCCAGCATCATCATTGCTCAATGGAGATATCTGTTGGAGTAGAGTCTTAGTTAATTGCATTCCTCAAGGTTATTGATAATATCCTTGTATCATACATGCTATGTCCCTGAATGTTCTTTAATTAATCTTGTTAGTAATAGCAATAGCACTTAAACTTATATAATACTTCGTAGTGCCTTAGAGCCCTCTCTTAAGTGGTTTACAGTATCAGCATATTGCCCCCAACAATCTGGGTCCCCATTTTTCTGATCTTGGAAGGATGGAAGGCTGAGTCAACCCTGAGCCAATCAGGAGAGAACTCCTGGCAGTGAGCAGTGAGGTTAGCCTGCAATACTGCATTCTAATCACTCTGTCATCATGTCTCTGTTATGTCTCCATTAGGTACTAATTCCAAAAGGATTAAGAACAGCTTCAACAATTGTTGCCAATAGTGGAAAGCATTTGAGACTAAAGACAATAGTATCAGATGCTAACATTGATCCTTATATTTTCTGATCTTTGTCTGCCTGGCGGTCTTATATGGAGTAGGGAGAAGAAAGACATGGTGAACCTTCTAGAAACAAATAATAATAATAATTTAATAATAATTTCTTAGATTTGCATGCTGTCCCTCTCTGAAGACTCGGGGCGGCTCACAACAGTAATAAGGCAATAGAACACTAGAACAAATCTAATTTAAAAAAAGATATATAAAACCCCAACAATTAAAAAACCATACAGCACATACATACCAAACATAAAATATAACAGCCTGGGGGAGATGTTTTAGTTCCCCCATGCCTGGCGATAAAGATGGGTCTTGAGTAATTTGCGAAAGACAAGGAGGGTGGGGGCCATTCTAATCTCCGGGGGACTTGATTCCAGAGGGCCAGGGCCGCCACAGAGAAGGCTCTTCCCCTGGGGCCTGCCAAGCAACATTGTCTGGTCGATGGGACCCGGAGAAGGCCAACTCTATGGGACCTTATCGGCCGCTGGGATTCGTGTGGTAGAAGGTGGTTCCGGAGGTATTCTGGTCCAAATAAGCAGCTCCGAAAACCATTTTCATGGAGATGTTCTCATAATTGGATCTGAGTATGGCAGGGAGTTCTTCTCTTTATGGATGTTTCTAATATTGCATCTCCCTCTTATGCTATTACATAGGAAAGTATATACACTGCTCAAAAAATAGGAACACTTAACACGATATAACTCCAAGTAAATCAAACCTATGAAATCAAACTATCCACTTAGGAAGCAACACTGAATTTCACCTGTTGTTGTGTACATTCAACTTTGTACAGAACAAGGTATTCAGTGAGAATATTTCATTCATTCAGATCTAGGATGTGTTCTTTGAGTGTTCCCTTTATTTTTTGGAGCAGTATATGAATGCATGTATGCTTGGATTGTAACAATCTATATCCACAGTTTGGCTTTGACTCTGACAGTCCACTTTAATATGCAAAAACAAGTCCCTTTGCACAGCTGTAAACCCCAAAATGGAATTCTGGTAGGAAACAAAAATGGTGAATATCAGAAAACAAATGTAATGTGCCTTAGCAAAAAGATTTTAGCATATATTTTGGGGGAGGTGGAGAAGTGGGATTAAGTGTCCCTGTGGAAAAAGAAGTTTCTTATGATAAGGGCTGATTAGCAGATACAATGATTTGAATTTTATGTGTTAAGCATTTTTCAACCTTTGCATTTTGTGGATGATATGGTATAAAGGACAAATGGCACGGGGCAAAGCTACTTCATTTTACAAAACACTCAACATACGGTACTTGGGTTTTGCATTATACTTAGAAGATATGAAGTAAATATTCCTTCTCTGATCAATTAAGGACAATAAAAAAATGAATCTCTCCCTCTCCCCCCCTCAACAAAATACAGCAGGTTCCATCCTTGGGCCTATTAAGAGTTCTCTATCTGGATGCAATATTGGCAGTACAGTATATTCTTTAGATGCAGACCTGCAGTTCACTAATTTTGCATACAAATTGGACAGTTGATGTCATAATGGTAATATATTATGGCATATATTAATTCTTAGGTGAAAGCTAATTGTTCAACCTGAAAAGCCAACATGTCATTTACCTCATGATGTGCCGACATTCCTCCCAAACAACCTCCAAGAAGAAAAACTTCTCTACTTGCTGCAAAATTCTCAAAATGACAGTATAGTTTGAAACAGAATTGTACTTACCAGCACCCACCCTGTCACCTCGTGTTTTTCGGGACCACCACGAGTCTGAACAGCTAAATTGTCTCGGTCTCCTGGAAGAAGTTCCACTCTTTGGACACTATATTGTCCCCTTGTTACCTGTATAAGAGAAGAAAGGATGGCATCAGGGGTGTGTCACCTTGGTAACTTTATAGCTTGGTAACTTTATAGCTTGTGGACTTCAACTCCTAGAATTCCTCATGGCATTGGACCAGAATACCTCCGGAACCACCTTCTACCGCACAAATCCCAGTGGCCGATAAGGTCCCACAGAGTTGGCCTTCTCTGGGTCCCGTCGACCAAACAATGTTGTTTGGCGGGCCCCAGGGGAAGAGCCTTCTCTGTGGCGGCCCCGGCCCTCTGGAATCAACTCCCCCGGAAGATTAGAACGGCCCCCACCCTCCTTGTCTTTCACAAGTTACTCAAGACCCACCTATATTGCCAGGCATGGGGGAACTAAGACATCTCCCCCAGGCTTTCTTATGTTTTATGTTTGGTATGTATGTGCTGTATGGTTTTTTAACAGTTGGGGTTTTTAATATAATTTTTATTATTAGATTTGTTCCATTGTTATACTGTTTTTATTACTGTTGTGAGCCTCCCCGAGTCTTCGGAGAGGGGAGGCATACAAATCTAATAAATTATTATTATTATTATTAAGCCATAAGTCTCAATTTGCCAAGGTTGGATACTCCTGATGGAAGTAAAGACTTGGAAACGTGGGTGTTTAATATACCATTTAGTTAAAACATTTCAGACGTTCTATACTGAATATGTTGGTTAAGAGCACACATTATTTTCAGGAGACCCAATGGGTTTTAGAATAAACTACTATTTCCTAAAAAGCAAATTTTCCTGAGCTATACAATGAGCTGCATTTTTAAAAAAAAGATGATTGCTTATATAATATTGTAGGGAGAGTTGCCAGTTGCTCAGAGAAAGTAACCAATGTGACTAATGAAAAGCAGCCATGGGAATATAAACAATTATCTGCTTATTTTGTGTTTTCCCTACAAAGGACATTTTATTGCCTGGATAATATTTTTATCACCCAGGCATTAGAAACTCATTTCTTTACTGGGTAAAGTAAGAGAATGAGTGAATTCAAGAGTTCAAATCAAAGCAGTCTCTTCTTTTCTAATGTTTTTATCATTGTTGCTAGCTGTCCAGAATTGTAGAAATCTTTTAAATAATAAAAACATATTAAAAACATACAAATTGCCCTCAAATATTTTGACAAATAGGCATTTTTAGGTGCTCTTCCCTTCTGACAAATAGCTTATTGATCAGAAATAAGATCACTGAAATGAGAACAGTATTTGTGATTGGTATCACTCTATCCCCTTGAGTTAGAAAGGTCAAGCAAGGCAATAATTTAGAAGTAGTAAGTCAGAAGAGAGCTCTGATGTGCCAGCAGCTGGTTGGTCAAGCAGAGGGTAGCTAGGTAAGGTTGGACCTGGTTGACAGGGAAACCAGGAGGGAATATTAAACTGGAAGGAAACATCAAAACCTATTTCCATATTCTTGCCAAAAATAGGCAACAATGTTCCCCTGCAATCTATCAGCTGAAGGCCAACTTTACTAAGCTTGGTAATGACCCCACTGGAGAGAATTGTGGGAGGTGCTTTAAAGGAACACAAATGAAACACAACCACTTCTTTGTGGATATTAGAGTAACTTAACATTTTCTTTTAATCTTCTCTGCTCAAAGAGCATGATTTATAAATAGCAGTTTTAATATTGTCCCTGATATGACTAGTAAAAGAAAAAATTGCAGAGGGTAGAGGGATGGAAAAATGGAAAGAGGCCAACAGAGGTACCAGTTCCCAAAGTTACAGTAGAAATAGTTTAAATTGCTTCTTCTGACAATTGTGGAAGAGCCGAATATAGTTGGCTTCTTGGCAGAAGGGATAAAATAGCCCTGTTTCACTTCTCTCTGTAATTCCCTTGCTACTCTGTTACGTATCTTGGAAAATAGCCCCGTTGTAAGAGTACAGTATCTGAAATCCTATTTTTGTAACCACCCTAATTATCAGTTCAGCCTCCATTCAATCCTTCCATTATTGCCTTGTGTTTCAATCGGCATCTGGACATTGTACACCCATGATGTCATATCCCAAACCATTTATCCATCTTCCTCTCAAGTTTATTTCTCACTCTCAACCCTAAGGCTGTCTGACCCAGCAACAATTGTGGGAACTTAGAAAATGAAAAAAGGAAGAAACAGAGAGACATAATAGTTCCTAGAAAGATGGCAATTATCCATTGGGAAAACAATGAATACTTTATTTCTCATGCTACATCCAACCAAAAGAACTCAACGCTCATCCCTGGGGCAAGAGCCAGGTTTTCAAGACCTGTGTTGTGGCCCACTAGCAGCCACAACACAGGAGATTGTGGAGGAACCTGGCCCAGTTCTGGAGTCCGGGGAAGGCTCTGATGGATGCTTTGTGTCGGACCTAGAGATAGAGCCAGGGCTGTCTGACATTTCCCAGACATCAGAGAGGCAGCTGCCTTTGGAGGCTGATATCAGTGAGGAGGAAGAACAACCTGTTTAGATTTGAGCTTTCTGATTTATTTTGCTATGCACAATGCAACACAGCTGGAACCTGTTCCAGATCCACATATGTGCAGAGTAGTTAGAAGAAGTGAGCAACGGAGGGCAAGGAGTTAACTCGGGAAACAAAGCACACGTAGAGACTGGGAAATAAATAGAAGGAAAGGGGAGTGGTTGTCGTAGGAGTCTTTGGAGAGGAGCGGCATACAAATCCAATAAGTAAGTAAGTAAGTAAGTAAGTAAGTAAGTAAGTAAGTAAGTAAGTAAGTAAGTAAGTAAGTAAGTAAGTAAACAAACAAACAAACAAACAAACAAACAGTTCATATTTCTGAAGATTTTGCTCATAGTTTTTTGTAACACAAAGAATACTTGCCAGAACCTAAGCTTAGGAAAATACATTTTTTAATATTTCGGCCAGATCTAATAGTCCTATCGACTACCTAATTTCTGGACATCCAAAAGCACATTCTGAAATTCTGGCTTCTCATGAATAAAGTCAAGTTAAATTAATGTTTAAGGAGAGACTGGAAACTAAGAAAAAGGGTAAATCAAGGTCTTTCTAACACATGGCTCAAAT
Organism: Erythrolamprus reginae; assembly: GCF_031021105.1. NCBI lineage: Eukaryota > Metazoa > Chordata > Lepidosauria > Squamata > Dipsadidae > Erythrolamprus > Erythrolamprus reginae. Next base: position 226,306,998 of record NC_091951.1, on the reverse strand, counting down.
TCTCCTCCACTACAAAACAAGTCAAGGTCATCAGTATTATCTGATCTCATACTGCTGAAGCAGCAACTCCTTTCCAGCTCCTCTGTTTCTCTCATTCACGGGCAACCAAGAAATCTGCATCAAAAATAGGCCTTGTGTTTGTTGCTTCATGGTCTGCAGAAATACACTGGCATTCTGTTCAAGTTATTCCTTAGCGCTTGGCTGCTTCTGGAGACCTAATATGGTGACAGAGCTCATATACTGTAAAAGGATAAACAGAACTGAATCCAGAACTAGATTTCTTCGTTGCATTTTTTAAAAAAAGAACATTCTATAATTTAAACAACACTTCCAAGGCTCTGCAGAAAGTTTGGCTTGTCAAAGCACTTTCTACCATGTGCTTAAATCCATCTATCATCATGCTATATTCTAATCCTTTTGCATTTGTACTTGGGATGGTTTTAAATGAGCCATCAATGTGATGAATTGTTCTCTTTTTTCCCTCACAGTTACATATAACATTCTATTTCTGTGCACTTTCTGTACTCTTAAGCATTACAAATAGAAGGGATTTCTTTTTCTTTTTTTTTAAAGTTTCTTTATTAAATTTTCACAAATATTTAACTCACAGTTTGTTCCATTTTACAGATCATAAACCATCTTTGTTATCTTTGTGTGTTTCAGTAATTTTTTACCTATTACATTCAGTAGTGTACATTATACATTATACAATTATTATCTAATATATATACTTTTCCTAAATGTTAGATAAAGATATTTACAAGGTATCCGTTGTTTGTTTCAGTTGTACTGTTACTTCGTATTATATTACAGTGGTACCTCGGTTCTCGAACGCTTTGGTTTTCGTACATTTCGGATACCGAACAAAATTTTCTGCAAAAATTTGCTTCAGTATCTGAACAAAAATTCGGATGCTGAACAGATTTTTTTTTTTTTACTATCCGAAATGTAAGAGGGGACGAGGTGAGAGGGAATGGGTGCTGGAATCCCGACATGCCCCTCCTGGCCGCCCTCTTAACAACCTCCCAGTCTCTACCTTGTAACTGCTCCAAGCTGTAGGAAGGGTAGGGCTGGCTGCAATACTGGCAGCTTCAGGGGGCTCCTTTCCTCAGCGGTTCAGTTGATTACCTCCAGGCAGCTGCCTCAACCTTTTCTTTCCCGGCGGCGGTGGCGGCTCCGACAGCTTCCCTTCGAGGAGCAGCAGCAGCGTCAGGAACGTCACGTGTTGAAGGGAAGCCGCCGGAGCCGCCGCTGGGAAAGAAAAGGTTGAGGCAGCTGCCTGGAGGTAATGAACTGCTGAGGAAAGGAGCCCCCCGAAGCTTCCGGTATTGCAGCCAGCCCTACCCTTCCTGCAGCTTGGAGCAGTTACAAGGTAGAGACTGGGCAGCTCGAGGAGCAGCAGCAGCGCCGGAAACATCACGCGGTTCAGTTGGTTGCCTCCAAGCAGCTGCACGAACTTTTTCTTTCCTGGTGGCGGTGGCTTCCCTTCATCACGTGATGTTCCCGGTCGCCAGGAAAGAAAAAATTTGTGCAGCTGCTTGGAGGCAACCAACTGAACCGCTGAGGAAAGTAGCCCCCCGAAGCTGCCGGTATTGCAACCAGCCCTACCCTTCCTGCAGCTTGGAGCAGTTACAAGGTAGAGACTGGGAGGCTGTTAAGGGGGTGGCCAGGAGGGGCGTGTCGGGATTCCGACTCCCCTTCCCTCTCACCCCGTCCCCTCAGATTTTTATCCCATAGGAAATAGAGAAATACTGTAGATTTAATTGGTTCCCAGCAAGTCAATGGGCTGGGAACCAATTAAATCCATTTCCATTATTTCCTATGGGATAAATTAATTCGGTTCTCGACCAAATCAGTTCTCAACCACACTTCTGGAACGGATTGTGGTCGAGAACCGAGGTACCACTGTATTTCTATATTCTCTTTTGAATCCATTCATGCCATATGTACCATGTTCGTTTTGATTCATTGATTTTATTTCCCTTAATTGAATTTGTGATTTCGTCCATTTCCACACATGTATATATTTTATCTATTATTAAATTTTCTGTTGGGGTCTGATCATTCTTCCACATTTGTGCTATCGCTATTCTTGTTGCCGTGTTTATATGTGTTATAAAAAGCAAAATTTGTTTAGAATAATGTTATTATTCTATACAAATAGAAGGGATTTCTGCATAAGACTCACTGCTGTAAAAAAGAATCTAGGGGACCCCTTTCATTTATGTGGCATGAAGTTGGCAGGGTCAAGTTCATGCCACATACACTCATTGGCACAGCACGCATTTATTCTAATGAAGCTCTCCAGGAAAATCTTCTGAGCAAAACTTGGCTAGATTCCACCAACCTTGTTCCAGGTGAGAATTGGAGTGGGAACTCCAATGACTTCGCAGCTCAGGTAAACCTGGGCTCCACTGACATTCCAGATGTCCTTTGGAGGGGTCACAATGGATGGGCCTAGAAATAATAAAAAAAGAATCCTTTTAAAAGAGTAAACAGTGTATTCATGAATTTATGAAATGAAAATTTAACACTAATCAAAAATTGTTAACAGCAACCAACCCCCCTCTGTTATTTGGTGATTATATTCAGAAGTTTGGTTCTTTCAACTTTTATGTGTCCTGAGAGGATTTAAACCTCTGTTTCTCTAGTTAGCTCCTTGCCTGGGACAAAGAATAGAATAGAATAGAATAGAATAGAATAGGATTCTTTATTGGCCAAGTGTGATTGGACACACAAGGAATTTGTCTTTGGTGCATATGCTCTCAGTGTACATAAAAGAAAAGATAATATTTGTCAAGAATCATGAGGTACAACAAAATTATGAGGAGACTTTGGGAAGCAGTTTGTGATAAGGATTTGAGTGATGGCTTCAAATCAGAGGGTACCTTGTGGGGACCTGAAGTTCTTTGGTTTTCGACAGTGACTTGTAACTGTCCTCAAAAGAATGTAAATCTTTCTTGATGCTACTGAATATATAATGAAGACTACCCACACTTCAAAATAGAACTACTTATCCCCCAAGATAATCAGGCAGACCGTTGTTGTGAGAAAGCCAGAAACAGATTGAGGGGATGCTGTTCCCATTTTGCAATTGAAAGAATTATGACAAGGGCTACTTGACATGTTGAGATATGATCACCTCCTGCTGCCAATCCTTCCCCTTTTTTGTATCATTATGAATATGTGCCAATTATTCTTAGATAACTGTTCGGCCAGCGTGTTTCAACCGCCCGTAATTACAGAGTAATTAGTCCAGGAAGACACACACCACACGATAAAAGAAAAACCCAAAAGTTTTTATAAACAGAAAAACAGATACAGCTCCCTTTTTAAATGTCAAAGGGATTTTCTGGCACACACAAGGCACAGGATAAATGCAATCCAATTGCTCACCCAATAACTGGGAAATTGAGTCCAATTCTAAAGTCCAGAGAGTCCACACACAATCTTGAACAGCACAAAAATCACGATCTTGACGAAACAATGAATCAGATAAACTGCCATGAGGCTAAAACACCAGGCTGCACTTTTATCTGTAGCACTAATTACAGCAGCCCCACCCAACCACAGGTGGCCTCATTTTCTCTTGTAATAATCCTTCAGTTGTTGTCTCCTATGCATCACTCTACGCATGCGTGGATGTGTCATTAATTCTTGTTCAGAATCCAGGGATGATACAGATGATCGATCTCCTCCTGGGCTGTCTGCCAAACTCCTCTCTTCCCTGTCACTCACACTTCCTTGGTCAGAGGAGGCTTCGTCGGCAGATTCCATCAGGAGCAAAACAGACCTGCGGCATGTGGATGTCTCCCCCATATCTACCTCCACATTCCTTGGGGCAGGAGCTGGGCCAGAGCTAACCACAACAGATAACAGAGCATTCATCCTGACCAATGAAAAGGAGAGTGTACAAATCGCACTGGATTTAAACATTAAAAGGTGGGCAATGAGCGAGAAAGTATGTAGCTTAAGATAAAAACATAAGAAGAACCATGCTGAATCAGGCCAAAGCCCAGCGAGTCTAGCATTCTGTGTCACACAGTGGCCCACCAATTGTACATGGGGATCTTGAGCAGAAAGAGAAGGCAAGACCCTCCCTTTCCCTTGACCCCCAACAAATGGTACCCAAGGGAATCCTGCCTGCCTCAACCAACAAAGAGGCGGCACATGGACATCCGTTTCAATAACCACTGATACATCTGGCATCCATGAATCTGTCTAACCCTGCCTTGAAGCTATCCAGGCTGACAGCTGTCACGACCTCTTCTGGAAGTGAATTCCATAAACCAACGACCCTCTGGGTGAAGAAATATTTCCCTTCCCTTTCAAACAGCAGGCAGGAGAGAAAGATGTGAATGAGGGATAAAACATAGTACTAATAAGGACCAAAGAGCTGTATCTTGTATTCTATTTATATACAGGCGCTTTTCAACTCTGCTGTACAACCCAGGAAGCTGATCCAAGCCAATCTTACAGTCATACATGTTCATAACAGGGATGGGTTGCTACCAGTGTGATAGGCGACTTCACAATGGTAGCGGCTGCCAGATTGCACAATTGTCCTTCAGGCACCGCCATCTTTTTTCTTTAATTTTTTAAAATATTTTTTCCTTCCTGCGCATGTGCAGGCAGCGCATCAGTAACAGCAGGTAGGAGCAATCCACCTCTGGTTAATAACAAATATGCAATACTGTACTTTCAAACATCAGCATCAACACCAGACACTGATAGAAAACAAGTCATACATAACAGTCTTTCAAATCCATAGTTGACTTCCCAACAGGAAATGATATAACAGAAGTTTCTGAAAACAAACTTCACTAATATTTAACTTCCTGTTGGGAAGTTACATATTAGTGAAGTTTGTTTTCAGAAACCTCTGTTACGACATTTCAAAACTTAAAGGCCCATTTCAATCCTTAAATGTAAACACAGTTTGTTCTTAAAACAACAAGCAATTACAGGACATTTCCCTTGCCAATTACTTTTTTGTTTTGCCAAGTTTCAAAAACTAAATCTGAGCCTAACTGTTGCTTTGGAATGTGGGAATGACCTTGAGAGACAGGAAGAAGAACCACAGCCTAGATCAGTGGTCACCAACCCGTGGTCCGTGAACCACCAGTGGTCTGCAAAAAAATTTTGGTGGTCCGCAGAGAAATCTTTGCATTTCTCTGGAGGAACCCAGCCGAAATCCCCGGCCGGGATCAACCCTAGCATTGCTTTCTATTATAGCTAGACATCTCAAATGTGGCAGAGAATGAACGTTTCTCTTGCAGCCAGCCTGGACACTAGATCGGCCCCCTGCAAACATTCGTCTCTCAAGGAGTGCTCACTGAAGCGGCACAGAAAACTTCAGCTGGGCTCCTTGAGAGACGAGAGTTTGCAGGGGGCTGATCTAGTGACTCCAATGGACAGCAAAGCTAGGGTTGACTCTGGCTGTTTCTCTTTGCTGTAGTGCTTCCTGGATGCGGTTTACAGCTCTGAGCCCCAAGCAGCTGGAGACGAGGGCTGCATTGGCACCACCTGTTGGCGCAAATATACCACAGCAAAGGCGGAATCCTGATGCTGCACAAATGCAAGTAGCACTTCACTCCCGTACCTTCCAGTCACTGTCGCTTTGACCCACTTGGGCTGACCCCTGCCACAACAGCACCATTACCTCACTCCTTTTTGCATCTTGCAACACCTATAAAGTTGCACATTCCACGTGCCAAACACTATGGCAGAGTTTTCCAACCTTATCACGAGCCGGTCTAATATTCCAGAGCTGTAGTAGCCACTTTGGTCATCCTGGAGCAGCTTCTTCAGAGGAATTGCTCCGGCATGACCAAAGGGCCAGTCCTGTGACTACTACAGCTCTGGAATAGGGAACTGACTTTCCCACCAAGATCAGCCAGCCACTGTCAGTCTGCCCGTCTTCATTTTCCTTCACTCAAATTGACCCAGCTTCTTGAGAGAAGGAAGACAACAGAGGTTTCCAAACTGGGTGCCTGGGCCAGGCACTTTCTCTCAGGCCTCCCACCCAGAGCCTCGCAGAAGCAGACAGGTAGGCCCGAAAGGCAGCTGAGCAGTTCCCAGTGGTCCGTGGGATTTAAAATTATGAATTTGGTGGTCCCCGAGGACCAAAAGGTTGGAGACCCCCTGGCCTAGCCGACCATCATGAAAAAGGTAACTCAGTTCACAGAAGGAAAGAGGACTGGGAATCATCTCAGAAGAAACTTGCAAGATCCTGCTACTGTAGCCTTACAATAAAGACAGCATTGGTGTTCATGGGAACTCTAGATCACAAAACAAAATACATCCGGGTCCACCTTCTGCCGCACAAATCCAAGCGACCGGTTAGGTCCCACAGAGTTGGTCTTCTTCAGGTCCCGTCAACTAAACAATGTCGTCTGGCGGGACCCAGGGGAAAAGCCTTCTCTGTGGCGGCCCCGATCCTCTGGCACCTGCTCCCCCCGGAGATCAGAATTGCCCCCACCCTCCTTGCCTTTCGTAAGCTCCTTAAAACCCACCTCTGTCGTCAGGCTTGGGGGAACTGAACTACCCTTTCCCCCCTAGGCCTATACAATTTATGCATGGTATGTTTGTGTGTATGTTTGGTTTTAATAAGGGTTTTTTAATTATTTTAAACATTAGATTTGTTACATGCTGTTTATTACTGTTGTTAGACACCCCGAGTCTACGGAGAGGGGCGACATACAAATCAAATCAAATCAAATCAAAAAACAAACAAACAAATAAACAAACAAATAAAAACATAATGAATTTTTTAAATAAAACCCCCCACTTAAAACAAATGATGTTGAGACCATGCTAAAATCTCCCAACCATCCATCAGCTATCACATGCCAACTCTATCATTATCCTAACCCCAATGCATAGGGGAAAAGCCAGGTCTTCAACTGCTTTCTTGAAGGTCAATGGGGTGAGGGCAGCAGTGGGCTTCTAGCTGGAAGAGAGTACCAATGGCCCTCACCCAGTGGTGGGCTTCTACTAAATTGGGCTCGCTGCCCTGGCTCGTGAGTGCTTGCGGGGGCAGCTGTGGAGGTAGCAAAATCACACACGGAGCTGCAGGTGCGTTCGGTGAGGGTTTTTTTGCTTCCGTGCATGCTGAAACACGGGCGCACCCGAAGCTCCGTGCACGATTTTGCTACCTCCACGGCTGCACCAGCAAAATCGTGCTGGCCCCGCAAGCACCCACGAGCCGCGATGGTGAGCCCAATTTAACGTTCCGGCTAGAAGCCCACCACTGGGTGAGGGCCATTGGTACTCTCTGGAAGAGGCTGTTCCATAATGCAGGCACTACGACAGAGAGAGCATGCTTCTGAGGCAACACCAGGTGACACTGCTTCACCAAGCAAATCCAGACTGACCCCACCCTGTCCTACCCATCAGGATGAGTGAACTATAGAGAATGGGCCATCCTATAAGTAATTCATGGCATCGGACCAGGATACCTGCGAGACCGCCTTCTGCCGCACGAATCCCAGCGACCGGTTAGGTCCCACAGAGTTGGCCTTCTCTGGGTCCTGTCAACTAAACAATGTCGTTTGGCGGGCCCCAGGGGAAGAGCCTTCTCTGTGGTGGCTCCGACCCTCTGGAACCAGCTCCCCTCCGAGATCAGGATTGCCCCCACCCTCCTTGCCTTTCGTAAACTTCTAAAAACCCACCTCTGCCATCAGACATGAGCCCTTGCACGTGTAGTTTTTGTGTATGATTCGATTGTGTGTTGTTTTTTATATATCGGGGTTTCTTTTTTGGACTTTTAATCTAAAACTGTAACCTAGATTTTTAAATATTAGATTTGTTACTATGTATTGTTCTTCACCATTGTTGTGAGCCACCCTGAGTCTGCGGAGAGGGGCGGCATATAAATCCAATAAATCTAAATCTAAATCTGGAAGTAATATTCAATCTTACTGACCAAGCCATGCCCAACCTGCTCCTAAACCATGAAAAGAAAATTAATTTTGTAAATTAATAAAAATTATTTTCTAAAAAAAAAAAGAAAAAAAAAGAAATGTGTTTCATTTCTTGCTTAAGAATCGCCTAAGCAACAGAACCGAGATAGCAAAAAGGAATGATTGTTTCCTATTTGTAAGCACTACCATCAATTGTGCCTTTAATAGAATCTGTGATATATTTCTCCTTTTCCAAATTTCTAGTGCGCTTCAGGGAGATTGATATTCCGGGCCATCTACCATAATTCCGGTGTGTACATTATATTTTTTTCTCAGGAAGGAATATTTGTCTTAGTTTCAGTTCTAGAAATTAGTTCTACGTTCTTAAAGAAAAGACTTCTTATCCTAAGATCGGGTTTTTTGCAGTACAAGACAAGCTGCTGTTCTTGTTGGCTAGAATTATTGGATTTTTCTTTGGCTTAGCTGAAGTTGCATAGCTGTGACCTTTTGTTCTATTCTGCTCTGGTCTCCTTCAGCACTGGCGAGGGAAATATCCCTGGGGCGTATTATTACCATGGGAAGAGACAGACCTTCCAACTCAAAGCAGCCACAGTTTTCAACAGAGGATAAAGTGCTGCCAACCGAAAGCATCCAAATATCATGAGTCAGATGGTCCTATCTAAGAGAGAGAGGGGAGCTTTCCACCAAAGCAATGTGACATAGTTCTAAGATTTTTGGTAAACATCTTGGAAGAAACTGCTAATATTGATATGTACTCGGTCAAGTTATTCTCAAAAAGGAAGTCTGATTTTTGTAAGTGGGGCTGGGTGAAAGCCAACTCTTGCCTCCCAAAATAAAATAAAATAAAATAAAATAATAAAATGGCATCCGTCTTCCTATTTAAAAGCTCTAATAAAAAGCTGAATCTTCAACAGCATCCATTTATATTTTACTCTCTGCTAAAATTTAGTCCCAAGGGCTTCTGGTATGTACAATTCATTGTGTATACAATTATTTAAGGAAGACTGTGTTGTAAAAATGGCAAGAACTCAAAATGATTTACAAATAATAGTACCAAACACCATGAAACCACAAAGCTCCAGTTTAGCTCCCAGCAACTCTAGTAAGAAGAACCTTGATAAGCAGAAGGTCCATTAGAAATTCTTGTTCTGAAGGAATTCTTAGACTAAGTAATCCTATCAGTTAAAGTCTTTTTGGACACAGCAGAAATCTAAAAGCACCAGCATTGCATATTTCTCATTAGTGTATTGATAATATATAAATATAGTACTGGTTCTCTCTCTTTCTCTCTGTCCAGATCTCATTTCTAGAAATCAGTGATTCTCCGGGGTTGTTAAGGACAGTTTACTCTCTGTTTTATTATTACAGCACTTTGAGAAAGGATATATTGTACATTTGTTTCCTGGTACCTGTCCACACAATTCCATCTAATACAACTCTCCCTCTCCTTCCCTTCTTTTTCCTTGAGAGAATAATCAAGGAAAAGAAAAGTACTTGGTAAAGTGGAGCTTTTCTACTTTACTGAGCAACTCCCCAGCACAGTGATGGGTCATCTAGCAGGCTTGTCCAAATGATGAGTTTGGTTATTGCTAATCTGGCCATCTGGCTCTCCGTAAAGACTATCTGCCAATTACAGCATTTCAGAAGTGGCTTTATTTAACTTGCTCTATAATCTTACCATCAGGATGCCACCATTCAGCAGCAAGTTGACCTATCCAGATTCCTAAGAGGTCAGTAAGGGGCGAGTACAAGTGCATTAGAGTGCCTTCCGTCCCCTGTCCTATTGCTCTCCTATATCTCCTATAACTTTCTTCTATTCCTATATCTCTTCTTCTATTCTTTCATCGATATGTTCTATTACTACATCTTCTTTTCTATTCTTTCATAGATATATTTTACTATGAGTATCTCCTCTATAACCTTCATCATGTATTTTTCTATGTGTGTGTGTGTGTGTGTGTGTGTGTGTGTATATATATATATATATATGAATGATGAGGCAGCAGCCATCTCGATCACCGGAACATAGAAACTTTAATAAAACCACTTAGCTTTCGTTAGCGTGCTGCTAACTTCGTCAGAGTATTAAAAATGCCATGGGAGACAATCACCTTTATAAAGCATTATTCAGTCTGCTCATTGCCCGCGTCATAGGGCCACACCCTTCCCTCCCCTCTGCGGCAAGCCTAATTGTGGGCTTGCTCATGCTGGCTAAAAGGGGATCTACCGCTTTTACTCGTGTCTGTTGCCACTTTCCCTCCCCAAGGGAGGAGGTGGAGTTACGAGGCCTAATTGTGGGCTTGCTCATGCTGGCTAAAGGGGGATCTACCGCTTTTACTCGTGTCTGTTGCCGCTTTCCCTCCCCAAGGGAGGAGGTGGAGTTACGAGGCAATACTTCGGAGGTGTTTGGTATTACTTTTTCCCCCCCATTATCGTTGTTACTTTCCATAGTGGTACATGTCTGCTCTTGCAATTTTTTTGCCCATGCCCTCGTCTTAGGTCTGCACTGTTCTAATACTCCCTTGTCCCCTGTGTTGGAACTGCATTGTGCCCCTCCCCCTCTACCTCCATGTTGCTCCAGTATGTTCCCTTGCTTCCCGTTGGGGGTTGCTCTACCCTCATTTAGCTGGTTTCTATGCCCGGCCTGGGGAATTCTGTTAGGGGCTTTATCCAATCCTAATGACCTATCCCCTTTAAGTCGTTGCTGGTGCCTTAAAGCCTGGTATGCCGATGGCATATCAATATGTCTATTTAAAGAATTTTCATTGGAGAACCAGGCTTCCTTTAGGAGGCGACCTCCCTTGGTTTCATCTCGCGCCAGAATCTCAGTTCCCTGGAAATCGAAGCTATGATCCTGCTATATCATGCACGCCAGTGGGAGACACATGCCAAACGGAAGGCAACCAACTATGAAACACTGGCCTTCCTTCACAGCTGTATCCGGAACGGCTTACCACCTAGATCGCTACAAAAAAGACCCGCAGTTAATACACCGGAGGGACGCGCAGCGGTTCGCCAGTTCCAGACCAGAATGCTATACGCCATGATTAACAACTGTCATAGGCAGATCAACGCACAAACGACAACCATTGAACGGTGCCGCATACAGTGTTACAAGATATTGACGCACACTCGCTTCAGCACCCTAAACCACAGGATACTCCAACTATCATGGGAAGCACGCAGGCACAAATGCAACACGCTCAAGAAAAAGGCAGAGCTACTATGTACACGCAGGATCCATCAGACAGAGAAAACGTTGGTGCATAATCTGTCTTCAAAAGCTCTTACGGACACTCAGACCTGGACCTTACAACGGGATGCTGGCTTCAACTTGACTGATGCTAGGGTGGTTGACTTTGCGGCAGCTTTGGAATCAACCATCCATCAGATCGAAACCATGGAGGAAACAAAGAACTCCATTAGGCAACGTTTAACAGGACTCCTCGCTAATCATAAACCATGTAAAACTTTGTCAACATCACAAACATCAGCCCTCCAAGAATTAAGGAAGGACAATTCGATCGTGGGGAGGGAAAGAGGCAACAGACACGAGTAAAAGCGGTAGATCCCCCTTTAGCCAGCATGAGCAAGCCCACAATTAGGCCTCGTAACTCCACCTCCTCCCTTGGGGAGGGAAAGAGGCAACAGACACGAGTAAAAGCGGTAGATCCCCCTTTAGCCAGCATGAGCAAGCCCACAATTAGGCTTGCCGCAGAGGGGAGGGAAGGGTGTGGCCCTATGACGCGGGCAATGAGCAGACTGAATAATGCTTTATAAAGGTGATTGTCTCCCATGGCATTTTTAATACTCTGACGAAGTTAGCAGCACGCTAACGAAAGCTAAGTGGTTTTATTAAAGTTTCTATGTTCCGGTGATCGAGATGGCTGCTGCCTCATCATTCACACACGTACCTGGAACTCGCATTTTTAGGACTATTCTTGATATATATATCAAGAATATATATATACCCGTGAAAATTTACGAAAACAAATATATATATATATATATATATATATATATATATATATATATATATATACATACACACACACACAAAAACCCTTATTGTGTATTGGACAAAATAAATAAATAAATGAATGAATGAATGGATGAATAAAGAAAGAAAGAAAGAAAGAAAGAAAGAAAGAAAGAAAGAAAGAAAGAAAGAGAAGGCAGAGGCCATGGGCTCAGGAAAGTGATCTTCAGTGATGACAATAAATGTTAGGTTGGTAGAGTTTGCTGACAAGGATTGATGGATGGCCCGTCAACTCAGCTGGGGAAAGGGTTCTGGCACAAGTTGTTCTTTTGCCATATCTCTAAAAGTCTTGATTTTGAGCGAACTAGATGAAATATTAGTGAATCTTGAAAACTATATTTAATTTAAATTCAATGCAACCCCCAAGACATTTGAAATACTTTTAGGAGTTGGGGTCAGATTCTTATTCTTTCTATAATCATAAGGAAGCCTGGGATTTACTGTGCAATCATACAAATCTAATAAATAAATCTTCCCAACGCGGAAAGGAATTCAGACCTGCTGTGATCTCTCTGGGAAATTAAAATATGCATAGTTGAAGTCTGGGAAACCAAGACATTCTCAGGAAATTAGTGACTCGTGTATGATGAACTTTACAGCATACCCATATCCCCCTGAGGGCTGTTGCATTCCTATAATAAGCATTTCCGCCATTGTTACTTTGGCAGTATATCAGTGGTTCCCAACCTTTTTTGGCCATGGCCCACCCAAGCATCTCTAAAATCCTGAGCCCTCCCCCCACCATGTCATGTAAATCTTATTATTCAAAAAGTGAACGACTCAAGCGGGGGAAGCCTAAAAGGCCATTAACTAGGTTTAAACAAGGTTCCAATTGCCCCATTAAAAATGAAATTGCCCCCCCCTGTGAAACATGGGCCCCACGTTGGGAATCAGGGCAGTATATGTTTAATAGTAAGATTAGTACTGTTAAACCAGTTTATGGTTGGTTATCTGGTCTTAATTGTAGTGAGTGTTAAAAATTCCACCTTTCATGGGGAAAGTAATTAAAAGTCTTTATGGAACAATGTGAAATTGTTTGGGTAGCTCTAGTGCTGAGTGGAGCATAGTTTCAGAAACATGCTGATAGGCAAAGTGCCTGTCCTCATTCCTACTAAGGTGGCCTAAAGATGCCTTAATAATTATTTTAAAGAACAATATTGTTGCTTTCATCTCAT